>NC_056725.1:1677400509-1677538009 GCF_019279795.1 Protopterus annectens | reverse complement strand
TGCACTATTTGAGCGTTTGGAATTGCAGTGTGAAAATTATTGATGAATATGTTAAAGAGCATAGGTCCGAGTATAGATCCCTGAGGGACTCCGGTAGGTGTAGGTAGGAAGGTTGAAGTACCAGTTTGGCATTTCACAGCTTGGGATCTGTCAAAGAGATAACTTTTGAACCATGAAAGAGTATCTAAGGAGAGATTGCGGTTAGAAAGGTGATTGAGAAGATAGGTATGTGATACAGTGTTGAATGCCTTGGATAGATCAAGAAGGACAGTGGAGACAATTTCTCCAGCATCATGGGCATGGTTAACAATGTCTAAGAAAGAGAGGAGAGCAGTAGTAGTACTATGGCCAGGACGGAAGCCATGTTGTGTAGGGGTGAGGAGTTGGTTATTGAGGAGGTGGGGCGTGAGTTGCAGGTGAATGCATTTTTCAAGTACTTTTGAAATTGGGGAAAGAGTGGCTATTGGTCTGAAGTTAGAGATGCTATTGTTTTTGTCTCCTTTGTGGAGGGCAAGATGTAGGCAGCTCTCCATAATTTGGGGGCGTAAGATTCCTGAATGGATCTATTGATGAGAATGCTGATGGGGATAGTGATACCATCTGCAGCGTGCTTGAGAAAGAGTGAGGGAATATTGTCGGGGGCATTGGAGCATGGCTTAAGTTTGGAAAGAAGCTTTTTAATGTAGGAAGTTGAGACTAGTTTTAGCTGAAAAATAGGGGGAGGATTAGCAGTGGGGGGTTGTGGAATAGAGGGGGAAGTGGTATTAAGGGAAGGGGAGGGGATGTAGTTGGGGAAGGTCTTAGTGAGTTCAGCTATAGAGTTGGTAAAGAAGTAGTTAAAAAGGGTGGCAATTTCTGTGTCGGTTTTATTGTTGTCGGGACAGGGATTGGATTTAGTGGCAGGGTGCATAAGCGAGTTGATAGAGTTCCAGAATTGTTTGGGATTTTTGGAGTGAGTGGACTGTAGTTTGGTATAATAAGACTTTTTATCATTAGTGATATGCTTTTTGGTTAGATTGCGGAGTTGCTTATATTGAAGGAGGGTGGCTAGGTGTTTATTTTTGTTTAAAGTTTCCATGTCTTATCTCTTTGTAGCATAAGAGTTTTTGTGTCCTTTGTTAGCCAAGGGGCGGAGTTGTGTTTTATTCATTTTGTCTGGGGTGGGGGCTTGGGAGTTTAGGATGCTTAGGAAGGTAGCATTAAAGGAGTCTAAGGCTTTATCTAGTGGAAGAGATTTTAGGATGTCCTTATTCAGTAGTTTAAGGGTTCCTGAAAATATAGAAGGGTTAAAGTTTGAGAGGTTACGAGTATGGGTGTATTGGTGATGGTGTGGGGAGGAATGGGAAGCTCGGTGAGTAAAAGCTGGGAGATGATCACTCATTGTGTCTGGTAGAATGCTAGCATCAGAGATCTTATTAGGGTGGGAGACTAAGATCCAGTCCAGGATAGACCCCGGGAGGGTTGTTTCTGTTAGGTCTGGTAATGCTGTTTATTAGTTGTGTGAAATTAAATAGATTGATAGATAGAGAGGGATTACTGTTATTGATTCTATTCCAGTCAATGTTCATATCACCTAGAATGTATGTTTCTAGTTTAATGTTGGTTAAGGCCCATGAGAGAATGTTTTCTAGGGTGTTGCTGTTGTCTCCAAGGGGGATATAGATGGCCATAATACAGATACTTTTGTATTTATTCATTTTGAGGATCCCAATGACTAGTTAAGCACTGTTGAACTGAGGAATGGGGTTCTGATAGGGACAGAGGTTCAGTAGGCTGTTATAGATTAAGGCTACTCCTCATCCTTTCCTGTTTTGGTGGTTATATCTGAGAGCTTGAAAGCCGGGGGGTACAATCTCAGAGTTAGAGATGTGGGGTTTTAGCCATGACTCTGAGATTGCCACTATAGCAGGTTGAGTGTGGTTTACTTCACATCAGAAGTACCTTATGGTATGAGAAATAGCATAACCAATGGTGATGTGACACAAGAAAGCAGTCATATTGGCAAACAAAGGGAAGTCCTGTCTGGTGCACTTGCCATGGGTTATGGTATATCCTACCAAGTGTCACAATACTACAAGATGTGTCCTACATTCCACATCTGATTAGGTGGCAACCCTACTCTGTGTTGCCTATGTCTGTGCAATATGTAGACATGTTTATGCCCTGTGAGTAGCTTCTGCCCACAGTAACCCACATGTATGAAGGCATGAATGCTAACTGCCACCTTCCATATATGTAGGTACCGCCTAAAGCTGTGGCAACTGTGAGTAGTGTGCTGTCTGTCATTGACCCACAAACTGATGTTAACTCACTGAATGGGGTAATACAGTGGGTATGGAATAGTGGCCAGGTCCTGTCCTCCAGCTGAATGCAGAAATCAGTACCATCATGCCATATGGCAAGGACATGGACCCACTATTTCCCAAATCAATGACAACCCCATAAACACACAAACTGCGTTGACAGACCTGGCTACTCAGGTTGATAACACTGTTGCAGTCACCCATGAAGTAGAGGCAGTGGTCAGAAAAGGCTTGGACATGGTTTATCTTATAGGTAAAGAGACTGCATCCAGACAAAAGGTGGAGATTACCTCTGTATAATCCTCAGTCAGTACAGGAAGAAATTAATGGCATGGCTGGTCTGGTATGTACCAATGCAGACATCTGCACCAAATGGTAAGGCTATGTTAACACCCACAAAGATTATCCATGGCCTTCAACACCTGTGCCATGCAGACAGCCTTGAATTGTGCCCCACTCGGTATTGAACAGGTTGTCCACAGGTGGGTTGTGGCATGCCTAGATGGCAATGTTGTGCTCAGCCCTTCAACAGCTGCCCCATATATGTCAGTATAACTCTGTGCATATTGCCAGCATGACAGGTTTGAATCACATATGACACAGCAAAAGAATCACATATGACACAGCAAAATAAACAGCTGGAGAGAACAGAGTACCATCCAGACCCTCATAAACTGCATCTAGGTTGAGTGGAAAAAATAAAAAATACATCTGTCCCAGTAGTCCAAAGTCTCTGTGTTGCCACTACACCATCCTCATCTCCAGTACTGTCAGCAGCCCACCACGACTTAGACACACTGACACTACCGATACCTTACCATGTATAGGCTGTGTACTGCGTGCATCTGACAGAATCAGCCCTGTAGCACAGTCATCTGTACATCTTACCTGAAAGACATGAACAGGGGAACACATCACAGAAATGCATACATTGCTCACCATTATGTACAGACCTTGCACATCCACTTTTGCCAGCACTATCCACCGCTAACCCCCACATCATACCACCACCATCTATCAGCACATTATGTCTGTGGGTATCGGCAAAATACTGGCAATATAGCATGCATTACCCCCCTGATCCTGATATTTCATGCTACTTGCTGCATGTGCTATGTGGTGTTGCACTGCATGTAGCTGTTGCATATATCCCATGTTACCTCTGATACAAAAGGTTTAAGGTATCACACAGTGGAAAATTTAGCTTTGTTTGTTCATAGGCTGTCTACATGAACTGCTATGGTGTTAACCTCCTATTGTAGTAGTACTCACCTGGTCTGTAGGCCCATCCCTCAGGTCTCCCTGGCCTTCCTCCCTCAGAATCTGCACTATATGGCTGGACAATGTTGTGCAGTTTCCCAGCAAGTGTGCTTGATATTGGTGTCCTGGCACTGTGCAACACCTACCTTATGTACACAGATGGAAAGCCATCTACAGACACCACCAACAAACACACTGTGTGAGAGATGCAATGACTGTAGGAACCTTCAATCTATGCTCTCTGCCTGTCAAGGCTGCACATCTGTCCCCAAACAGGTTGTCACACAATCAGTACACCTCACACACCACCCATATCTACACAACACACATAAACATCTGCAGTGGTCCTCAACATACACATCCACAAACAAAGGGATCTCTGAGGCAAGGCCACACATGAATGCCACAGCCATACACAGCACATACCACACATGGCCACACACCTGTGTCCCACAGCCATGCAGGCGTGAGCCCATGTCAAATATGTTACACACTGGGGACTCCAGTGGAGACACACTGGTATTCCTCTGACCTGGCTGTGTATGTGGATGGTCACAGTTACTTTTGTGTCAGTTGACAGACTCAGCCATATTGCATACGCACTGCTGTCTCTCACCAACAAGTATTGTCATGGGTCTGTCATGTTGGTGTGCCTGACATGACATGTACGTCCCTGGACTATATGCAGTGAGATATGAGTGAGCACACTGGTTATGTGTCCCAGGCAGGTATGTCCCTAGCCTTATGCAGCATTATGCTGTCACCCAGATGGATGCCACAAGACTGGCATCAATATCCACACATACACACAAGCACTATACGTGCATTTATATAGATGCTTGTTGTCAGGTATACTTGACAGACCTACATCATCCTCTGCTAGGATATGCACACCTGTCTGGTGGACATGTGCAATACATACTGTCCATAACAGGAATGACATACCGCTGTCCAAGACAAACTTGGGGCAGGTGCCCATTCTGGGGCAATGTCTCCTTAGCGTGTACATAAGAATGGGATTGGTCCTACAAACCTGTACAACAAACACAGTGCTTACATTGGCTACATCCACCACAGGCAGTCATCTCCCCTACTGCACATATGTCGGCAACAGCACAGGTAGCGGCTGCTCACTTGTGGAGAGCAAGGACACCAACTATACCAGTGCCATTGGTATAGCTTACTAGATGCCTGACAGAGTTGTTGTAGGCTTCATCACCTGTATTCCACATCAGTATATCAAGATATGCACAGTACCTCCCCTGCCTCCTATATGTGGTGAATAGGTCATCACTGCCATGTGATAGTCATGGTATACATCTGCCATGGGAGCTTATCACATCACAGGATGTATCCTACCTGACCCCAAGCATAACCTGCAACACCATAAAGGAACTGTATTGAAAGGAGGACTGAGTAACGCTTTTGTCCCATCCATTTGATTGACGACCACTGTCACCCTTTTACACTAAGATGGGGTGTTCCCCACTCAGTCACATGATAGAGCCAGCAGCCTAACTAGGCTATTCTGCAAGGCCATAGCACAGTTTTAAGTGAACTCCATTAGCAAAGACATGTGTGACTGGCCACACTCCATTACGCACACTTAGGCTTTGTCAAGGAAGGGTTCATGTCTGCTACAGTCAGGTGGCTTCTATGACACAGTCACCAAAGTGCTATAACTGGTGAAAAATGAGTGTCTGGTTCCAAAGAAAGAGACAGAAAATACCAAAACTGTCGTTTATTGGTACATCAGGTTAAGCGCTTTCATCTATCCTCCATAGACTTCTTCAGAACCTTTCTGAAACAGTTCTGAAGAAGTCTATGGAGGATAGATGAAAGTGCTTAACCTGATGTACCAATAAACGACAGTTTTGGTATTTTTTGTCTCTTTCCTTGGAACCGGACACTCATTTTTCACCAGTTATATCGCATTTATTGACTGGCAACTGTTGGGTTAGACTGGTGTAGTACTTTTTTGACTGTCATCAAAGCCATGGACAGGGGTTGACAGTGCAAAATGCCCATCTATACCTGGACAAACAATGTGACAGTATAACCCACTTGGCCATTATGGATACAACACTCCCAAGTATGCATCCCACCATATGTTACCATAGGGCTATCACAGCAGTGAGCTGACATGACCCAGCTATTCCACACAGGGAAATGCACCACAAACAGTTGACCCATAAGTAAGTGTGTAACCTGTTGTTCTATGTTTGGTCCTCTATGTGTGATGTACACATCTGCGGTGCATGTAACAGCTATTAGCCTGTGTCTGACCATGTCTGCAGATGACTGCATGCTATGTGCCATCACCTGATTCCCTAGGGATGTGGACATCTGCTTAGGAGGGTCTCACACAGATACATGACCTTTGTCAGACACATGGCCTCAGGCCGCATACCAGGACATGCAGTGTGAATCCCTATGGGGAGAGTGACGTCCCACATATTATCAGAGTACAAACATCCTAGGCACGCTATCAGTTGTGCTGTGGACACAAGTCTTTGGCAACATGACATGCACAATGTTGCTTCCATTGTAAGATAAACCTTCTACATGGCCCATGTCATACATAAGGGTATGTCATCATGGGACATGGAGTATAAACATCCCCACATTCCCCCCAATGAGGACCATTAATGTGTATAATTCCCTCTTTATCCTTGATATCACACAGCACATGTAGCAGCTGGGGGCATCACAGAGGTTCCCCACCAGGGAATACCAGGGCAACAAACATCTACAACACACTGATAGGCTATAAGTCCAACCCTCTACCCCCTGGTTTCATACATAATCATCATGGGTGACTTCAGTGTAGCATGCAAGGCACTCACAGACTCCACATTGCTGGGACTGCTGCACAGGTGCAAGTCATGCTCCACTCTGTTAACACACACACACACACACACACACACACACACACACACACACACACACACACACACACACACACTCAACCTGGTGTGTGGCATGAAGTGGGCTTGTTGGCAGCTCAGATGTGTGTCCAACACAATCAGGCTCCGGTGGAATGTGCACCCTGTCCACATCAGGCAGGGTAGCTATTTACACCTTTGCAGGCATAGCCTGGATAACTGGATGATTAACTGCACGTACACTCTTGGGATATCACCTGTGTCCCTGTTGGATGGAGGCATCAGGTGCTGCCTTGCATACACATGGGCTAACATCTGGCCTAGGCATATGGCTGCTCAGGGCCCACAGCCTATTAACCACATATGGTATCAGGACTACCAGATATGACTTGAGTGCTGTGGCAGACTGTGTTGTTATGTGTCCACACCCATCACTGTCATCAACTGCTGGGTGTCCTGTATGAGCAATGTTACTGTATCATGTCATCCAGCCTACATCCAACAAACAGGTGAGTGGTACTATAAGTGCATGTGGACATTCCAGCAAAATCTGTACTAGACAATAACTGAGAGCAGTGCATATGTGGTGTAGGGTGTCCTCCTCATAGCTGTCTGGCATCTGCAGTACCCAGATGTTTGCGGAATGTGTACATGTGCCTGATAGATGTAGATCCCCTGCCAGACATATTTGTATTTCCGGACACCAGTTGGACAATAAGTGATGGTTGTCCCCAGAATTTGTGGAATGTGTCTGTGACATGGCAGACCCCTGGGAACACAGTAATGGTACATGACTATCTGGTACTGTAAGCATTCCCTTATATTGTATGCTCAATATGTATGCAAATGCTGCTGAGCCAGAGGGAGTGTCCCCCGACTACTAGTACCTAAAACCTGCCGTCCAGCTGCAGGGGTCACCAGGTATGCTAGCAATAGGTGTCAGGCAATCAGATACAGGTGTGGAGTACACAGTGACCTAGCCAGAGTACATTATGAATGGTCAGGGACACCTGGACAATCTTTGAACTAAGCCTGTATGACATTCACAGACTGAGAGGGGCTCACTGAGAGAACATTTTTATTTTTTTTATTTAACATTTGTTTACCGGGAAAGTCCAACTTGGAACAAAGCCAATTTTCAGTGGAGGCCCGAGGAGAAATGCTCCAGATATATGTCTTTATACATGATGTCATATGCCGGCTGTATCCACCAGTACTTGCTGTCAGTATTGTACAACAGACAATAAAAGTAGCAGTCATATGTGAGCTGACCATTGCTGGAGTGATTCAGGGGGCCAGAGCTGTGATCTATGTCACTGCAGACAGAGCCGTAAGGGATGGCCATAGGTGCTGGACAGCAGACTAACAACAACAACATGTCAGTCCAGTCAATCTTGTTGAGGCCTACTGTTTAACTTATTTCCCATAACTGCATCCCCCATCTGCATTCCATTTCATGCTTCATTCAATGACATACCTGGTATAGTGCTGTACTCCTTTGAGAGAAGAAATACAGTTGTAGTATCCTAGAGAATCACAGTCTGTCTTCATGAATGAAGTGTCAGACCTGTTTACCATATGCAGCAGCTTGCCAGTTGCAGGCACTGCTCATTAACAGATGATTGCCTGTGCACCAATCTGTGACTCCCACTTGCTAATTGCATGCAGAACAGCTGGTTTGACTTTCCATTAGCCAATAGCATGGCAACACAGTGCTATAATTAAGGCCTTCATGTAGGCCTTGGCCCCTTTTCCTGGCCTGTGAGGAGGACATTACTGAGGTGTTGGAGCTACAGCTTTACAGAGGGTAGGTAGAAATACTGTCCACTGTTTGGATTGATGTGATATGTCAACAGTGTTGCATGCTATGTCTGGCCATTGTTAACAGACTTTCAGATTTTGTAGCAGTGTACTGTTGAACAATGTGTGTTGGGGTCAGTAAGGGGACAGGCAGATGTGAGTGTCATACATCCTTTTTATCTGAATGTGCCTGCTGCTACAGTTGATGCTGTTCTATCAGCTGTGTATGTTTGTAGGGGGAGGCTGTGACACTTGTTCTTTTCGCATAAGCACCCCCAACCCTTGATGTATGGGTGTCATGTGGATACTCTTTTCTAGGTGTGTGGGAGGTATGCTAGGTCTGTAGCAGGTAGTTGGACATACTGCTGCAGGTATAGCAGGACGCAGCTGCTGCATTCTGGCCAGGAGTTAGACTAGGGATTGTAAAGACATAGGGGGACAGCAAGCTGTTACTGTCAGTGAGGGAGAAGTGTCAACTGTTGTGTCACAGCATGGCCTGGTTAAGTTTATCCATAACAGTCCAGGTGAAGCCTGTGCCTCTGGTACATATGTTACATAACAGTGCCATCCAGAGAGTGTTAGACAACATTTGGAACACATATTCATAATTGCGAAATGTGTCCCACCCTGCAGGCATTTAACATGCTACTGTGGGTGGCAGTGACTGTGGTGGGAGCCACCAGTTTTGCTGGACATTGCATGGCTCAGTTATTCCTATGTTGTATTGACATGCATGTAGTTGTTGTGCCGCAGACTGGGCTGTGGGCCAGGACTGTGGGTGTCCAGATGTGAGACATGCTAGGAATGTAACAGATAGATTGCATAGAATATATATATATATATATATATATATATATATATATATATATAGATATAGATATAGATATATATATATATATTAATAAGAATATATATATATATATATATATATATATATATATATATATATCATAATAATATATATGATATGAAATTATATATTACTATTATATTATGGCAGGTGTATTTGTAAGACATGTGCATGCATACAGTGTGTTACACATAATTGGCATGGACATGTGTGTTCAGATGGGTATGATGTGTGACACTGAGCTGTCTGTCATGGTTTGTAACCCCAATCTGCACTGCATTGCCAGTATGTCACCACACAGAATACGTTTTATGACAACCCTGACATAAGTAGGAGGCACAACTGTGTTTATTCAGCAACAGTCTGTGCATTTTTCAGCTCTACCTGATATTGTAGGCCTTCTGTACATCCAGCATCATTTATTTGTCTGTGTACTAGTTTGATGTCTGCATCGGAGGCCCAAGAAGTGCACTGTGATTTACCTCAGTATATATAGGAGTAGTGTGCCAATGGCAATCAGGATATGTTTATAAAAAACATTACTTGTTCTCCAGAGTTCAGTTGACCTACTGGTGTAATGCACTATGTTGTAGTTGACAAGGTCCTTGGTGCAGTACTTGGCAGTGGTGTCTTTTTTCCCTAATCTTACATGACCGTACTACATGATATATTTACAAAAGCAGTACTAATTTTCCAAAGCTGATTTGTCTTAGTGGTGCATTGCTCTGACTCTAGTGCACAGGGTCCTGGGCTTGAGACTTGCCAGAGCTGGTTATTTTGTTGCTGGGCAGAACACTGTCTGAATCAGAGTGATTAAAGCAGCTTTATGCGGTTTTGCGTGGTTTAGAGCACCACGCTGCAATGCCAAGTGGCACTTACGTCCACTTAGCTTTGCTTAGCGTTGCTTATCCCCACTTAAACCTGTGCTGTTTCCAAAAAAAAAAAAGAAAAAAGGGGTGATAGGAAAGTGGTGAAATGGGGGCAAGCAGGAGGAAAAAGATTATGAAAGGCAGCTAGGGATGTGCAGGACGGGTGTAGGAAAGGACCATAGCTCTCCATTTTTTCTGCGGCAACAGCTGTGCATGATGTGGACAATTTGGAATTTAGAGCCTCACACCCCACAGGGAGGGGTGTGGGTGACAAATTTATTGATTAATTCATGTAGAAATTGAATGTCAGTATACGTGGGTGCGAAATGAAGAGCTATGTATGGGACAACATTTTCATGGGACAGTTGCCCTTTTTTTTTTTAAGGTGAGAGTGGGATGTTGAGGAAGGGTTGTAGGTATGTTTGGGTAGGTGAGTTGGGTAGGAGAGGTTGCATTTGCAGAAAGACAAGACAGACAAGACAGCGGACAGGGGAGGTGTATGACACATAAGGGGGGTAAACACCTTGGGCAGGGAGGGTGGTTGGGAATCAGAGGATGAAGTGCCCCCAGATGGAAACAGTGGGATGGAGGTCCCCACCCATGGGCATTCACCACTGCTCCTTCACGGCCTCGAAGGTGGCTGTGCTGGGGGCTGGGTGCCAGGGCCGGCCTGCCCTTTGAGGTGCACCAGTCTGCCTTCTATCTGGCTCAGGTCGTCATCCAAATCTCCCTGGATGACCCTGCATACCATAACTCAGAACTGGTGTCAGGTAACAAGGTCCCCTCTGTGCCCCCACCCCGGGGAGGAACGGGCCCCATGCCGTTCGGCAGTTCCATCTAAAGGTGGTGCAGGACCAGTGGAGGAGGCAGCTTGAGGTTGGGTCCCAGATGTGCTGGGAACCTGTGCCATGGCCAGATGAGGTGGGACAGGCAGATCCGCTGGGATCGGCCTACCCAAGCCTGCTATGGTGTTGAGGTTTGTCAAAGTGTATTGGTTAGTCATGAACAAAACATTTCAACATTTGTTATAACAGCATGCATGGATGTTTCAATTAACCCCAACAATAGCGTCTATATTACCCGATCGAATGTTTAGGTCAGCAAATACCTAAACATCGATCTGGTAATATTGAAAAATTAAAACAGAGAATGGCCGATTTTACGTAGGGAATGAATTCCCTCGGCCGCAAAAAAAAAAAAAATTAAACCAAAATGAAGTGGGGGGCTTCACCCCCCATCCCCCCTAACTAAATATACCAACTATGAGATCTTTCTACACTGGGGAAAGGGGCAAAATCTGTATAACGGCCAAGGGAATTCTTTCCCTGTGTTAAATCGTCCTTCCGCGTTTTTTTGCTTTTGCTATTACCAGATCGATATTTAGGTATTCGCTAACCTAAACATTCGATCAGGTAATAGGAACCTGAACAATAGAATTGAATAGAATTGCATAGCAAATGTAACACATGCATGAATGGAATAACAGTCATTATTGTAACAGTATGCCAGTAACAGTTACAGCAACAGGCCAACAACAGTGGAATTTCAACAAAGTATGTTAGTATGCAACCATTGATATATATGAACAATAATACAACATAAGTCCCAACATTAGGTTTTGGGAACAACATACCCATAGTATATGAATAATAATTAGTGATGCAGATAAGGGGAGGGAGGTAAGCTATATTTTTCACAACAGTACTGCTCAATACTCTACAGATCTGCCCTTATATTACATTTACCTCTGCCCTATAGCTTCTGTAGTATGTACATACCTGTTAAGCTGTTGACCTGGAATGGTATGGGCCAAGCTGTGAGAACTATAGGGGACTCATACATGTCAGGGTTACATATATGACTAACAAGGTGTACCCTGCACTGATGTTGTGTGAGTGTGCTACTGGCATACTTCAATTGGATTTATATCTGTGTCCAAGGTTATTGGCAACAGTGATCATTAGCCATGACAGCGTGTCACTTGAGAGACACGTATTGGGAAGAGTGCATGGTGTATATACCTATCCTGCTGTCATTTGTAGGCATGGATTGGACTATTGGTACACATTCACAGACACACCAGGCATACGCTAGTACATCTGTACACAGTTTATTAGTATACCATTTCTTGACCTGTAAGCCCTGTGGAGAAATTATCTGTTAACACTACATGACTGTTTCTACAAATAGTCAGGACTACTTGTCTGTAACTATAAATACATCTTAGTACCACTCCCTAGATTCAAACCATGGTCTGTGTGTGCAAAAATGAACAACATATCTATTTCTTATTACCCTGAGCTAATGGGCCACTGTTATCAGCTGCTTGACTGATTTGTGCCTAAAAGTCACTTGGTTACAAGCTGAATGTACATGCATGAGATTCATGTATGACAGAGATATTTGGTGAAATGTGTATTAATACTTTGAATGCAGGTATACACATTTAACCCCTAGTGTATGTGAATATGTGTGATCTGTACAGACCATAGCAGGGTGCTGGATTGCATACCCGACCCATATACATTATCATATATTTACAGTCTCCGCCTATTACAGCCTCATACTTGCCTGCATCAGTGTACCTAAATTCAGGAATATGTATAGCTGAAATGCAAAGGTTAACACAAGACAATCCTGAAGGGTATACACTATAATACATTACACATTACTATTCAAGGTTCAGATCTTAGTGCAGAATATATATCAAATTGCACTGTATCTTGTTTTACAGCTCCACATCTACACTTTAGCATAACAGCTCTTTATCAGCCAGACTTCACTGAATTCATGGTGTCATAGCCACATTTGCTGTGGAACTCCTATACAATTGTATTTCTTCAACAATAGACCAGAATAAACACAAGAGTTGCTATAAATAACTTTATTGAGGGTGACATGACACAGTGGTTTTATTAAATTCAAAATTCTGACTTCAGTTCTACTGCATATCCTGTAGACAATAAATGAATGTCATTTATTACCTTCACAGTTTCAGTCACAGTGTACGTTATTACAAGTTCCTTAGTATTAATACAGTATATATTTATATCATCCCTACACAGTATTACTACAATATTAGCTTTCTTTCATTAATTGTAGCTTGTTTTATGCCTTCAACTGTATTGCACAGTACCTGGCATTACTCATCTATATCAATGTGCATCTAAGAACACATTTATTGCAGTGCACTCAGAACACACTATACCTACTGGCAATAAACAATGTACTCTTTCTTATTTATTGTACTGTATATATTGTACTCACCACATTGTTGGCGCATCCTCACTAGGTGCCCTGCGTGGGCCTCTAAGTTGTGAGTCATTTCCTCTGCAGCCATGGGAAGGGAAATACACCATTATGTGTACCTGTCTATCGCATATTCATGCTAGAATTTGGTAAAGCAATGGTTTGTATACTTAAAAACTACTGAGGCATTCCTGTCCCGAGCATCTTGAATCCATTGGGCCAAAAGTGCCCCCTTCCTCCACTTCAGGTTATCATAATGATGATGCACCTGCTCGCCAGTGTGGGGGATTCCAGTGGCACAGATGAGGTCACGTGCCAGATGGCCTCAGGCCTCCGACTTGTATTCAGAGCTCTGGTACTGGCCCTACAGCAGTCTGTCATCATGGTGTTGAACAAGGAGCCCAGCCATGACCCTGGACTCCAACATACCCCAGCACTGCACCTGAAAGTGCACTCCCTCTCCAGCTCCTATCATAGTTCCTGCACATGTCAAACTCCAACAGGTTCTGGCTGTATTTCTGCCTGTGCAGCTTAAATGAGGCTATTTTCCTGCCCTTTGCCACCATCAGACCATTTTTAAAAATGCTAAGCAAAGCTCAGCAGTGTGCAAACCTGCTAAGCTGAATTGAGCAGTGCTTAAAGTGGCAAATGCTTAGCAGTGCTAAGCGGTGAGCAAATCCACTTAGCTCAGCTGAGGACTGCTTAGAATGAGACTGCTTAGCAATGCTCAATTTGGCTCAGCGAAGCTAAGCATTGCTAAGTATTGCTCAGACAGGTCCTGTTTAAGCATTGCTTAGCTTGGCTTAGCAGTGCTTAGCAAGATTTAGCTAAGGGCAAACAAGAGTTCTACATGATAACAAAAATATATATTGACATTAATTACTCATTATTGATACTTTATGTGTTTGTATTTTACTTTAATTACAGTACATTGGTGTGTAACTGACCTGTATTGAACACGTGTGTTTATCTGGAGCTTTTCACCTCACATTTCCACTGACACTGGGATTCTGGACCAGCTGCACTAACCTAGTTGACAAATATCAATAACTAGGGCAATAAAACAAAATAGAAATGCTTTCTGATGTAAAAGCTGAAAGATCTGTCTTGGTATTCGAACCGTGCACCTACTGCACACAAAGCTGTGACACTAACCGTTCAGCTAACTTGACTATGAAGCTTTCAGCTATACATTTCTATATAGCTTTTCATTACATTTAAGCACTGCTGAGCAACACAATACGCCCCGCAAACATACTCAGCTATGCTTAAACTTCAAAATAAAATTAAAAAAAAATAAAAAAACAAACCAAAAAAAAAAAAACATAAAAGGAAAAAATCACATTGGAACATTTAATTTCCATGCTGTATGGCACTCTGACAGTACCGAGGGTATGTTACGGACACTGTAACACACCTGCTGTGTGACATAAATAAAAAAAAAAATTCTTAAGTTTCCAAGGACACTTTCTTTAATCTTTAAGTGCTGTACAGTACTTTGACAGTGCGGGGGGGGGGTGCTACAGACACTGTGACACACCTCTGTGTGAAGCACATAAATAAATATATAAATAAGTGTTCAAGGACACTTTCTTTCATGTTTCAGTGCTGTATGGCACTTTCACAGTGCAGGGGGTGTGTTACACATCTGCGAGCACTGTAACACATCCCCTAGCACTGATTCAGTAACCATGCACATGGCTCTCCTTCAGTAGCATGGCTTCATTAATATGCAAGGGGTGCTGGTGAGGTTGAGATGCGGACGTGGCCACCATACACTCTGTGTAGGAATTACACTATTCCTACACAGAGTTTATTAAATCCGGGGGATGGTGTAGGGATAAGTTTATAACCCAGTGTCTCCCAAACCTCTGGAATAAACTTACCCTGCATGTTATGTAGTGTGACCCACTCCACTGTATTCCTTTAATCAAACCTAGATGAATGGATGGATAGATATCCATAAATTCACTCTGGGATTGACTGGTGTGGCTCTCCTGGAGAAAGGAGGTACAGCCTGAGTGAGGGTACTGGCAAGGTGTAAATGATCATAAGACACAGAAGCCCTAGAAAATTTATGAATCTGTGAATCTAATACTGCAGTGCCAAAAGAAGGCATCATTCATTGCTCACTAGCAAATTCTCTGACAGCACTTCTGATTCCACTTACTAACAAGTGTCTAGCTGCATTAATCTACTGTAGTTAAGAATGACTGTAAATTATTAGTATATTTAAATGTACCATGTTAATGTATAGTTTTCAGTTGCTTTTCCATTACAAAAAGCAGTTCTTAGTACTTCTGACAATGAGCCCTTTAAATGTGCTACACTAATGCATGGTAAAAATGTAATCATTAGCACTTTACATGGTCTGTAGTTACAACATTCTGGTGGTTGTATTAAATATACCATGCTAATGCACAGTTGCTATGATTCCAGATCATGGATATTTAAAAAATGATAGCTGCTAATGCTTCTGGCAAACCTTAGTTCATAGGGTCACAGATTCATATGTGTTTACTAGGCTAACAACCACAGGGGTCTTTTTAAGTCTACTCAATATCCCAAATCTCTTACTAGTTCTGGTATCCTTGAAAAGTGCAAGCAGGGGCTTGGGAGGGGAAACATTTACAAGCAGGGACCTGGGAGATGAACCATTTACATGTTGTCTGTGTCCATTAGAGACATAGGTGTCAAACCAGAGATGAATTTCCTGTTCCCCATCCAGTTGTCCAAGTTACACTTGAATTGGGTTAAGGAAGAACTCGACCTTCACATGGAGCCTGTTCCAGAGAAAAGGTAGTCTCTGGGATACATACCTGTCTCTCCAGCAGGTCCTATTTATATCACAAGCAAGGTTTAAGCCTTTAGAATGGGTAATTCCAGTGCTGTTTGTTTTGCAGACATGCAGGAAGTCCATCAGTGTGGGATCTGACAATGCCTTGTATGCCAGACATAGATCTCCCCTCAACAGCCTGTAGGAGACAGAATACAGGGACAGGGCCTTGAGGTGGTCTGAATAGACATTTACTTACACCCTATATTTTTTTAGTGAAGAACATCTGTGGACATTCCAACAGTTGGATATGCCTGGTTAGGTACATACCAAAGGAGGCATTGTACTCAATGACAGGACTGATGAATGCCGAACACAGTGAAACAATGACTTCCTTGGACCTAGATGCCATACCTTTCTTTATAATTTGCACAACATAGAATGATTTTCTCACTACTGTAGACACATGAAGGTCAAAGGCTAGATTGCTATCTATGTGTGTCCCTAAGTCTCTGACTACTGGGTCAACTGTAAGGGGTGTGTTGTCAATATGATAGTTACCAGGTGTGGATGACTTCCCAAAGCATACTATTATGCATTTCTTGGCGTTTAGTTTTAGTCCATGACACTGACACTGGTTGTTTGTCTGTGTCATCCTTTTCTGGGGTAAATTTATGTTATTTTAAGTTACAAGTATTTTGAGGGTGTAGTAAATGTGGATCTAGTTTAGTAGATTGACTTTTTAAAATGTTGAAATTCAAATACAAAGAACATTTTTGCAGGTCCCCCTGCACCCCCCACCCCCTGCCAATTATACTTACCAAACTCTGAAATCGCACTACAATAGGATAGAAGGTACATTCCTTGATCTCCAGTTTGCCACGATCTCAATACAATCCATTCAAGTTTTTAAAATGCCGATCATATGGTCTTGACCATGTGAATTTCTTCTTCTTTCGGCTTTTCCCGATCAGGAGTTGCCACAGCGGATCACCTTGTCCACTCATGATTGGTAGTGAAGTTTTGCAGTGTCAAATTGCCAGCCCAGCACCCAACCTTCCACAGAAGGCATACACACTCATGCCTAGGGCCAATGTAGAATGTCCCCCTACAGCATTTCTTTGGGATGTGGGAGGAAACCAGAGCACCCAGAGGAAACCCACTTGACCACAGGGAGGACATGCAGACTCCACACAGAAGGCACCCCAGCCGAGGATCGAACCGGAGAACCTCTTGCTGTGAGGTGGCAATGCTAACCATTGCACCTCCATGGCCGCCCTCTTGACCATGTGAATTTAAACATTTTAAAAAGTTGATCAACTAAACTAGACCCATTAAATTAACCCTGGTGATGATTAGTTACTGGGGAATTTTTTTTACATTTTCAAGATTTTAATTTTTAAAAGCTATAATGTACCAAATCTGATTTTGATTAGTTTTTTAATGTGATTCTACTATTTGTATCTGCACAGAAATTTATATATATATATATATGTATATATATATATATATATATGTATATATACATATATATATATATATATATATATATATATATATATATACACATATACATATATATATATATATATATATATATATATATATATATATATATATATATATATATATATATATATATATATATATATGTATATATATATGTATATATATATATATATATATATATATATATATATATAAATAAATTGCTACATTTGTAGCAAACAGCTGCTATATTTTATACTGCACATGGAATGTTACACCACTCAGTTTTGACCGCAAATGCAATACTGGCATTTTAATGCCAGCATGCAGGGAAGAGCAATCAGAATAAGCTGAATGCATCCCCTGTCACTTTGTGCCAGGGGTGGCTGCCCACTTTGACCCACCCTAGCTATCCTACTGGGATGCATTTCCCTGCTATCAGTAGATCATGAGCCTTCCCTGCAATGTACTATTCATTAAATGTCTCAACAATTCCCCATTACTGGACATCTGAACTGACAGCTTAAGGTACCATAGGGGATAAGCGCTACCACTATCAGCCTGCCTCTGTAACCTCTTCCCTACTTAGTAGCTGTCCAGTCCTCCACCATTTCTAGTTCCCCAACTAATGTAACAGTTCATAGGAGAAGCCAACATGGATACAGACAGCAAGATGTTTTCTGTCTCCCTAACCCTCACCCCTGGTGCCTGGCTTGACACTTGCATTACAAGGAGAACCTATTACACCCTACTTGTGTGTGTGGTTCTAAACACATGCAACAACTGGTACTGTCACTGGCTTTGCAGTGTGTGGATCATGTTGCTTGTCTCATGCTGCCTGACAATGCCTGCAAGCCTCCATTTGCTGGTGCAGCTCACTGGAGCTATCACTCTATCCAATGACAAATGGTGTGGTATTGGCCTCTCAGGCTCATCCCCATCATCTGGTGCCTCCAGGAGCAGACCCACTACTCAACCTTAGGTCATCTGGGTTGTAGTTACAATTTTATCTCTCTGTGCCATACATCAAGACAGTTACTTTTATATTTCCACAAATAATTCCAAAGTTTTGATGTGTTGCATGAATAATGATTAAACACTTCACTGCTTTTATAAAAGCCCTTATTATTTGTTTTAATTTAACTCACTGGAAAACAGGCAGCTGTCAGTATGTTGAGTGCTGTAAATGCAATGTGATCTTTTCCTCACTCTGGTCTCCAGTCATTCACAGACTGTATCTTCCAAAAGCATCTCTGGCACTACTGTACCTTTAATTTTAAAATAAAAGTTCTGTAGAACTTCCTTAAAAATATTCAACATACTAATGGTTTACAGATTCATAGATTAATAGTGTTCAGGGTTTTCTAAGTGAGTCAGCAGCAGTTTAGTTGCAGTTTACATACTACACTGTGCTGTTTTTGTCAGACTGCTAATTTACTGTACCTAGAAGAGTTAAGTCCTGTGAAACTGCACTGCTTCTTCATCATAGCTGTCCCTTTTGTTACAGTATACTTTATTTTCTGCAGTATACAACAGTAGTTTAATTAAATATATGTTCAACACATATCAAGTTGATAATCTCTATGGAAGCTATATATTCACTAAAGATATCTATTTATTTATTTATTTATGCTCGTTTACAGGGTTAAGCACTGATCAATATTGGCAAATTTCAGGCTCAGCCCAGGTGAAATAGAAAACATTTCACAAACAAAAAATAAAACAATACAAGCAATAAAAAGAGTTATTCAGGCTATACACTATACAAGCACAGTGCCATTTGGAATCAGGCAGACTGTAAGGTTCAGTATATAAGATTCTGATTGGGCCACCAATCATAACCTGCTTACAATGTGTTCAAGACATGGATGCCAAGAAATTCACCTCGAGAGCAAAGCTCGAGAAGTGAGTCTTGGCATCCATGTCGAGAACACATAATCAAAAGTTATGATTGGTGACATGATCAGACTTCTTTGCAGTGCACTGAGCTTTATCTGCTCCGTGTAATAATAGTTAATGGGGGAAAAATCGCTAAGTGTGTTGTCTGATTTCAAAGCTGTAAACCACTTAGTGGATATTGTCAGAAATGCAGTGTGTAACAGTCATTTACTTTTACACTTCCCTTCATGCCTCCAGGAGTCCAGATTTTCATAGACCGTCCAAGTTATGTCTTCATATTTTTGGTTTGTTCCTCATAGCAACTGTGGTTTTCTGACAAACTACAGGGGATCAGAGTCATTAAATAAGTTTCAGGGTTTGTATACTTCAGAAAATGCTTGATAACACATCCTGTGATTCTAACCACTTTTAAGTTTATTTCAGGAAGTTAGGGCATGTTACCAACATGGACAGCAGGCCAAAACAGGATTTTTTTGTTCTGATGCTGTCATTTGCTGTTCTGCACAGGCAGGTTATATAATAGACCTGACCTTAAAAACGTAAGCATGAGGTGCATAACAATTACTAAGGTTGGGTTGCGCACCACTGTTTTGCTTAATGACTTGTCTTTTTCTGAATATCAGAGTGTAATCAGCACACTCCATGCACTACCTATACATTAGCTTTTAAAGTGGGCCAATCTTTAGTGAATCTTGAGAGAGAAGAACAGACTTGGAAAAGAGATAGGTTATATGATATGTCCTGTGTTGAAGCAGGAGCATTTGACTTGGATGAAATAGTGCCTTTGGAGTTGCACTCTGAATTTGGAATAAGTAATTTCCTTAATGCGAATGGGGAGAACTTCCAAAAGAGTCAGTGCCTGAGAGTTAAAAGCATGTGCAGTGCTGTGGAGTTTGGTTCTAGGGGTATTGAGAGCTGGTGTAACTTGTGAGTAGTGTATCAAGTTGTATGAGGAGGGTTTTTTTTGTGAAGTCCATCTGCAAGGGAAGTCAATGTGTGGTGTTGGAGTAGTTTGTAGAGTTGGAATCCTAAAAGTAGGTTAGATCTTTGTTTCCAATAATCCAAAAAAGGAGTGATACAACTCTAAAAAACCAATAATCCACAAAAGAGTTGTATAGGAAGTAAAACTGCCACAATCTCAGTCCAAAAACGTTGCCGTGAATGAATATGAATGAGTTCAAGTCCAGCACTGAATTTATTAACGCTCTTTTATTAACAAACTGCGTTTTCGTCCCAACACATTAGGACTTCATCAGATACTTGTTATTGTTCCTGTTCCATTTTTTATTATTCTGATATTTAGTCCTTGGAAATGCTGTGAACTGTGAAGGTGGCCTCTGCATAAGATGTAATTCTCACCCCATAAAACTGTAAGCACCCAAAGACGTTAAAGCACCAATTGAGCAAACAGCCAGCTCACAGTGTTGCTTCCACTTGTGGATTACTTGCCTCCTACAACTAACCAGAGCGTCTATCGAGCGTTTTCCGCATGGCTTATTTCTGCCCCACAGAGAATTACACCTTATGCAGAGGCCACCTTGGTTTTTTAGAGTTGTATCACTCCTTTTTTGGATTATTAGATCTTTGTTTCATGAGTAGCCATTTGGCTTTTTCTGGGGTGATGCAATGATTCTCACATACAGGAGAGTTTGTAATGAATTGGCAGATGCTATTAAAGATAGCCTGATGAGTGACTATGTTTTTCTTGGAGGCAGAAGCAACAATTGTGAGCCCAATATTCAAGCTGAAAAAGGAGAACTCCTTTGCCAATGACTGCTCTCGCTAGTTGGGATAGAAAAAGGGTGATATTTTTGGCCCAGAAGAGGAGAGAGTTTATTTTGATTCTTTGCCTATGTGGAAATGGAAGGTTACTGACTGATCAAGCCATAGTCCTAGGTATTTGAAGGTGGAGGCTGTCTATATGGAATGGTTATGTAGGTTAAAGATATTTAAAGATTCAGGTGCTTGGTGTGTGTTCTGTGGAGTTCCAAAAAGTATAGTTTTGGTCTTTGTGCAGTTGAGAAGTAGTTTATGATTTAGGAGCCATTGCTGGAGCTCATGTAAGTCTGACTGGAGCTGGCATTGAATGCTGGTGTGAGAGTGACCTGACTGGTAAATGACCATCCCATCAGCATAAAGGATAAGTGGGAGATGGAGGAAGTCACAAGGAAGTTTGTTTATGAATATGGAGAAGAGGAGGAGGAGGAGTGAAAGAATGCATTGTTGTCGTACACCTTTGGTAACAGGTGCAGAGTCTGATTGGGAGGATCTTATTTTAATTCTGAAGTGTCTGTCAGTCAGGAAGTTTTTAAATTAGGGAGCCCTGTCTGGACTGATACCAATTTCAATTAGTTTGTCTTGGAGAAGATAGTGGTCAGTGAGGTCAGTTGCCTTTGTCAGGTCTTTAGATATGGCACCTGTAAGGAGGCCACTGTCAGAGTTTAACAGGATGTCGTCAGTTAGAAACCAGAGTGTTGTCATAGTATTTTGTCCAGGCTAGAATGCATGTTGTTTGGAGGAGAGCAACTGGCACTGCTGGATATAGAAGGCAAGTTGGGTGTAGACTGTCTCTTCAAGACGTTTGACCAGAATTGGGAGGATGGATACTGGACAGAAGTGAGAGGTATCTTTTGGGTCGGTTTGCTTTGGGAGGGGTTAATTAGGGCCGTTTTCCAAATCTGTTGCATGATATTTTATGTGAGACATAGATTATGTATGTGGGACAGAATAAGACATAGATGTTCTCTGCAGTGATATATGGACCAGGGTTTATGTTGTCAGATCCAGGAGGGATGTCAGTGGAAATTTTCAAATCAGAGTCTTCTTTGAGGATGAATGGTGGTGGTGGGGTGGGTAATGCATGATCTGTGAGATGTATGGAGTTTATTGATAGGAGATTATTAAATCATTTAAGGAAATCTTCTGGAGAAAGTTTTGCTGTACCACATTGAATTGTATTTTAGACAGGGTATCATGAGTTTTCTTCCTGCACGTAGGTTACCCTCTTTCCAAAAGTGCTTTAGGGAATGTAAGATGGTATTTTATTTTTTGGTTTGGATATTTCTTTTGTGCCTTCTGATGAACGTCTTGGCTGGGTTGTTCAACACTATAAGGAGGTGTGGTCATCAGTTGTGGGGGTCTGTTTCCATTCTTGCCATGCTTCATCCCTTACAACTGAAAGATGTTTGAGTTCAGTGGACAGCCATTCAGTTTTGGTGGGTTTATAAAGCCTGCGGATAAGTGGGAATAGTTTGTCTGGAAGCTGGAGTAGTAAGTTGGTTAGGCTTATAACTGCTGTATTAGTGCCATGTAAGGAGAATATATGGTTCCAGTTATGGAGTGCGAGAAAGGTTCTGAGTTTGTGTATATTTGCACAACTCTGGTTTCTGAAAGTAGGATTATTTCTATGAAACAGGGTATTTCCTTTGTAGATGTTTATTACATGGCCATAGTACTCATGACTTTGCAGCAAATAACTAACAATGTAAATCAGACAACTTTTCACAAAGACATTTGCAGTTTCAATTATTCATAGTCAGTTTAGCTGGCGACCATGGCCAACATATTTACTGCTAACATTAAGACGCATACTTGTTGGCTGCTTGCATGCACTTGGTGAACCTTTTCTGTCGGGTTATTCAGTTTTCTTTGTCTTTAAATGTCATGGTTTTCTTCCTTTTCTTTTTTGCTATTTTTGAGATACGTTTGGTTAAATGAAACTGCTATGATCTCTAGCGGCATGCCTGTTAATTTCAAGGAATGACATAGTTATGTGGTGGTGGTGTAGTGCAACACTTTAAAAAGAATGATTGTGAGATTCTGTAACTTACAATAATTTAATAAAAAGGTTCATGGATTCTTACTAAAAGTTCATCCACATCACCCAGTACTGATTGGAGACTTACAATGTGCCCCATTAAGTACATTTTCTTCACATATCTCAGGTTAGGTTTGTGTCATCCAAAAGGACTGGCTGAACCTTGGCATTAATAAATGTCTATAACTTGCCTTCATAGTAAATCTTTATATAAACATCTAGTGTAATGAATGATAATAAATGTATTTTGCTGCTCATTTTCAGTGTTTCTATTCTTTTTCTTTTAGTAGAAAATTAATATTACCATTTTATTACCAAGGACTACAACTAGTTTAAGCAACTGCTTTACACTAAATAAGGGAATCAGCTACTAAAAGCATTAAGGTTAAACTAGATAAACAGCTGTCTCAGTACCTTTATAAGGTACAGTACCTGAAGGCCATTTCTAGGCTGTAAGGCTTTTGAAGTACTGCTGCAACTTTGGTTTTCCATCTTGTTAGCAGTGACATAATTTAACTAAACTAGAAACAGATAAAGATATTTAAATAAAATGTTTACAATTCAGGGACCTGAAGTAACCCAAAAAAGAAAGAAAAAAGTATCCCATCATATTTATACAATAAAATAGACAGTGTTTTATTAAAACTCATACTGGCTTTTTCAATATACATTTCCAGTTGGTATAGAGGCTTGTAACTGACGCATATTTAAATACACAAGAGGCAAAAAGTAATGTTGAAATAATTCCATTCCCAATATTTAATTTACAAAATTCATTCCTTCATTCTCCATTTATGAAGAAATGGTAGAAGAAAGCCTTGCAAACAGTACTTTATTTTATTAAAGTATAACCTACATGAAAGTACATGAGCATTTTGTCTTGTTTGTGAGTAGAGCTGTAATTACTGAGTGTGTAGCTGTTTTTCAGGGATTGTAAATTATGTTTAAAGCTATATAGCGTTAAACAATTTTTTGATAGAGAAACTGAAATCTAATGATCTGGCTTCCATATTTATTGCAAAATAGTCCATTTTTATTATGTAATGTATTGCTGGTTAATACTGAAGTAGTAATTAATACTGGAGTAGTATCTGTTAGCCAGCATGACTTGACAACTTCAAGTGCAAGTTGATGATTACTTTCCAATATGCTGCTTAGAAAGTTATTGAGCTATGCTCATGAAATTAATTTATATACACAGTTTCTGTTTTTGACTCCAAACAATGAGCCATATTTGAAAACAAGTTATGTGTAGGTAGCACACTACCCAAAGCAGTAGTACATCATTCTAAGAAATGGCTTTGAGATTCCTCAAGCTATATAGGCTACTGAGGAATCCCAGAACCGTATAGCAGATTCCAAATAATGAAATGGACTTGCCACACTACTAGACTTAAAAATGTCATATTGTATTGAACACCATGTAAAATATCTAAGTAATGGCATGGCCAGTTCAAGCGAATGGACTCTCCTGTTCTAGATGGTGCTCCACCTATAATGTCAGTAGTGATATGGTAGGTATTACTTGGTGGAAAAGCCAGTAGCCTGCAGTACCGGTACTTGTATACAGGTGGAGCTGTACCACGAGCTGAAATCAGTGTAAGTGTATGTGGTGAAAAAGGACTGTGTGCATGAGAGCAGTCATTGATCTTTGCGAGTTATCCATTACGTGATTAACTGTAAAATTTTATCCCACTCCCACTGTATGTCCCTCTCATATTTTTGGCAAGGATAATGTGTGCATGAGAAACTGTTCTACATGTCAAGCATGCATTATTATGTCCAACGTATAGCTGCTGGGGACGGCTGACATCAGACAGCATCAGCACCTACAAGACAAGGTCACCAAGGTTTATCCCATGCCTAGAAGTAGGAAATTACATTTCCTTAGTGTAGCAGCTATTCTACATAGTTGTGAAATTTGCATAGCATCTGGCATCTTATGACATCACTCTGTTGTATAGAGCTGCTTTTATGGATTAGCACTATGGGATGGATGAAGCTACCCAATAAGCTATCCTGAAACTTTCAGAATCACACAGAATGTGTGACTTAAACATGGCTACAAGGAAACATTAATAATGGTGTCTGCATTTACATCTCTTCTTAACGTATTGGTCAATCAGCCCATTTACTGCCATCACCAGGTGAGAACTGTTTGAGTTGGGTCATCATCCAGGCAGCCATTAAGGGTGGCTGAATTTTTATTTTTTTATCTTTTTATTTTTTCTTTTGTATTTTTTCCTTGGTCATGTTCCATGCTTGCACCTGGAAATGCACCATGGGAGGGACTTGCAATAGGCTGTCCACAGACAGTATTCCCTCACTTCTGCAAGGGGTGTTTCCTCCCCCATACCATGAATAGTGGTCTCTCTGGTATCAGCCTGGGAGATTGCACTATTTCTGTGTGCTTCTGAGTGCATGAGAATCCCTTTCTCCTCCCTGGGAGAGGTGTGTAGGCCACGGTCCTTCACTTCTCCCCCTCCTTCCTGTGCTGGGCTGTTAATTGAACCCTGGCTGCCAGGGTCACAGTTAATGCTCCATCCCTCTGCACCATGAGACAGGCAAATTTATCTGTATTCACAGTTAGAAGATTATGAGGACCTGAAACAGTGAAGGCTGGTTCTTATTTAACAGGCATCCCTGAATTTACAAGATGCTTTTAGTTTGTTAACAGTGTTATTCCTTTCTGCCCCCTTGTGAAATACATTTCTCAATAAAGGAATGCAAATCCAAAAATAATTAGGTCTGCTTCAAGAGAAACAAATAAAACACAAATGAGCACATTTCGTACTTCACTGGTAAAATATCATTATTTTTACAGTTTACCTAATCATATGATTAAATACCTCAAGGTCTCTATTCAATAAAGGGATAACCCACAATTTGTCAATACTTGAAAGGCATTTGCATGATTCCGGAGTATTGGGAACACATTTATAAAGTGTAGGCTAGATAAATTTGGGAAAATTAAGATCTACCCTTTACTTTCCTTTAACCAGCAGAGACTTTTGTGATGTATGCTGCCGTTGATAATTCTCTTACACTGGAAGTGGTGATCTTTCACTCTAGAAGCTGCTGATGATCCCTGTATAACACTGCGAGTGTCCTCACTCTTCATTTAAAGCTCTCATATACTCAGCTTATACAATCTTGGCAATAATTTTCCAGTACAGTATGATGTTATATTCATACTGAAGGATAACTGTGCCGGTATTATAACTGTTGTAGTATACATTGAGAATAACTGGAAAATGATGTGCATCTTTGTATGTGTGTGTGTGTGTGTGTGTGTGTGTGTGTGTGTGTGTGTGTGTTTGGACTAAGGCTTAAAATGGAGTGCCCTTTCAGTTGCAACCCCCCCCCCCCCGGCCAAAGAAACCAAACCCACGGTTAATCTGTTCTCACAAAGAATTCAGGATATCAAATACTACTAGATGAACGTACTCTAAAAAGTTATCCCAAGTGAAATTACACAAGTGTATTTTCCTTCATAGCTTTCAACATATTCCTCCTGCACCAAGGAAACCACATAGTATGAGCTTTATCCTCCTGTTATACTTTGCCAATGGCCATTTCAAATAAGTCAGTGCATCATGCCACAGTTTTCATAGCAAATACCTGAAAATGCCATTGATATATTGTTTCAGCATGCAAAATAAGCAGTTACATACTAATACCCAAGCTCCACACTTTGGACATTCGTCCTGTGTATCTTCCATTCTGCTTATGACATAATTTAAAACAGATGACCATACCTAAGCTTTACAGCATCCTATCATCTTCAAATTACTGTGTTACTATTCATCACCTCTTTAAGTAGAACATTTGCATTCTACTACTATCAGTCCTACCTGGGACCCACCTCACTGCAAACTTTCTTAAAGTAAACTCAGAAATCCAGAGTACCACCTCTAACAGGGACAGATAACACTGACCTCCCACTCACACCATGTTGATACCTAGCTGCTGAGGGCTGAGCTCATCATAATTCCTATATTCCGAATCACACACTGCTTCTCAGCATAGGAGTGATGATTAGTTACTGCTTATTCTTCTCTGCTCACAACCCTCTTCCACCATTTTCTCTTCATTTTCTGCAGTTCCTTTGTTCTCAGAGTGATAGCATATTCCTAATACCCTACTTCTTATGCCTGTATTCCCCAAGCTTTACTTAAAACAAGTTACCTGCTGTTCCTAGCTTTAAGTTGTTTTACTACAATAAAAGTAACACATTTCTCACAGTACCTCTGGCAACATTTCATCACCCTACTATAGACTAATGCATTAGTACCACTGCACTGCATGCAAGCCAACAATTGTTTTTATATTACTTTTATTTAACATTTGTTACCTAGGTAAGTGAGCTGGTCCAGGGACCATTTTCAGTCACAACCCAGGCGATTAGGCAAAGACTGCGTGCAATAAAACATATAAATATAATTCAGAAACATAGAGTAACCTATGAACTATGAACCTATGTAGAGTAGCAGGTTTCTTCTTAATCGTAAGTTTACCCCTGGGATCTCTTCTGTGTCCCTGTTTGACAGAGTTACAGTAAACTAACCTTAAAAGGGCTACCTTCTGTGACCTACTATACAGAGGCACAGTCAACTAATCTAAAAGGGTGGCAAAGCCAAACACACTCTGGCTAGGCTTATAAATGCCCTAGGGCAGATAGCCGAGTATCAACCTATGAACCTATGAACAAGCAGCATACAGTTGGATATATTAGACTTATTCAACTATATAATAAAGGACATTTCACTTAGAATTGCACATCTTAAGTAGCATATGTAGAGCTGCACACATCTTCGGTAACGTATGCATCATTTATACACACAGGTTAGCAAATTGCCTACATACACATCTTTAGCAAAATATGTATCATATGACCACAAAGCTTTTGTAACTCAGTTGCAGACAATTATCAACTGGTGTATATAAAAAGCATTATAAATAATGATAAATGCTTTTTTTTCTTTGTGATGACATGCTACTCATTAGAGGCAGACTGAGAGTGTCTGTTAACGCCCTTCTGTAAAAACTAATAAATGTTATTGTACAAGTTCGTTGTGCTTATTTCTTACTTGTAAGGCACATTTGTGTATTCATTTTGAATGATGTTGTAAATTAGCAAGGGATTACTCTATTTATATGCACAGCACACTTCATCAGTTATTGCTAATAACTGCACTGGGGGTTAAGCAGCTTTAGTGTGAGTTTAACACTGTGGTGTGTTTCACCACAATGTAGTGGATTTTGCAAGCTGGTTGTACACTTGTTTTTCCCTTTTTTTCCACTGTGGTGCAACTGAAGAGTCAGTATATATAATATGGAGGGGGGGGGGGGCTGTAAAAAAATGATTTATTTTATGTTTCATAGTTTTTCAGCTCACCATTTTTAATGAGAACTTTCATATTCGTGTGTCAGACTAAATGATCAGGGTTTAAATAATTTATATTTCTTTGCATGCTGCTCTTCATATGGGATGATTGGTTAACTAGTACTAATGAATGCTCTAACTAGCTTAAAAAAGAAAGTGTGTAGTACTAATCTGAAATGACTAGTTGTAGTTGTGCTGTACTCCTTGTACCTCATACTTTCTATAAGCAGCAACTCATACCATGCACCAAACAGATGTTGTAATGGTGTGTGTGTGTGTGTGTGTGTGTGTGTGTGTGTGTGTGTGTGTGTGTGTGTGTGTGTGTGTGTGTGTGTGTTTGTGAGTGAGTGCGACTTAAGTGACAAGCTGTGAAGCTGTAATCCTTTTGATTCACACAAAATAGCTTCAATAATGACCCAATCTTTTTCCTCACACACACACACACACACACACACACACACACACACACACACACACACACACACACACACACACACACACACACACACACACACACAACTTCTATCTGTAAAAGTGTATACATGTTATATTTTCTCACTGCCATACATTTTAGATGTCCACACATTTAACCGTTTGCCATTATTACATACTTTATACCATGCATTCAATTTGATTTCTACAAATGAGAGTTATAATTATGTCTTAGTTAATCTCACTCTCTGGATGTTGTAGTTTATAACAACAATGCAAAGAGGCACATTCATGGTTAGCAGCAAACTAGTGCAACTCTCAAGTCAGTTGCTTGGAATAATTTGCATTTTATTTTCAGTTTCTTAAAATTCATTTTCGTGTGTAAGCCTTTTTTCTTTCTTTCTTCTCTTGGATAAAGTTAATTTATTGTTGACAGGATCAATAGTGAGTTTAGAAGGAAAAACAGTGCAGCAAAATGTGTATTGCATACATATTAATACTGTTAAGAGTTCACAATAGTGATGGCAACTATAACTGTTACCTGGAAAACTCCATGTTCATAGAATATAGCTTGACTATCACAGTCTGTGCCAATATCATGCAAAGAAAGTTCGAAGGACATTTGCTCTGATTGTTGATTGGAGCTTATGAATACTTCCTTTTTCTATGCAGTATTGTTGAACTGTACAAATAATCATAATTAAATCTGCCAACACAATATTTACACTGCATCATACAGCTGGATTTTATTCTTTTAGTTTCCTGTTTATTATAGATTTGCATGACTAAATATAATTAAATCTACTTTCCTTCTCAGGCAGCTATAAGTTTTAATTGACCTTTTAAAAGACAAAGGCTCATGTAATCTACAGTTTGCAATATTAATACTTAGCTAATGACAGTCTGTTGACTTCATGGTCTGTAATATACAATGAGCCAAACATCTCATGGACAGTAATCCAGCCTTTACAGGTAAACTTCTGCAAATCATTTGTTCTTCATGTGCTGTTTCACCTAAACATGAGGTGGATACAACAAACCCAGGCAAGTGGTGACTTTTTTTTTCTGAATCCAGCACTATAGCTTGTTTACTTAATGCAGTAATTCACATTTTGTTGTCTGTTTTATTTGCATAACCTTAAATTTCAGTTTCATCAGAATTTGTCTCTGGCATGCTTATTTGTGTAACACGTGCCAGTTTTGCCCATCTTTCCCTAACAGTGGTTACTATCTGCTTTGTAAATGGCGTTTTTACTGACATTTATGCAGCCCACTGACATTTACCAACATTTTTGTACTAGCTCTTAAGTTTTAGTTCTCTCTTCCTTTCTCTTTCTCCCTCTCATCCTCCAGGCTCGTTTATTCTCCATCCCTTCTGCAAATCTTCAATTGCATATTTAGACAGCTGATCAGGCTCACAGATAACCCAAATGATCTATTTTCTGTTTGAGAACTGCTTAAAATTGAGATAGAATTGAAAACGGTGTAACATGTTAACAGCTTCAAGTATCTGGGAAGGGTGGATGAAGAAAAAGGAAGTTTGAATGAGGAGGTCGAAGCTAGAATCAGAGGGCCTGCAGCTAACTAGCACAGAGTGTCAGGGTTAGGATATGATAGAAGAATGCCAAATAACATGAAAAGTAAGGTATACAAAACAGTGATCCAGCTAGTACTGCTGTGTGGTACAGAAACCTGGGCAGTAAAGGCAGAGCAGTTCAGGAAGCTAGAAGTGATAGACATGAAGTGCCTGAGATGGATGTACTAGGATGCACACTGTGGGACAGATGAAAAAAATGAAGACATCAGAGCAGAAGATCAAGCAGTTCCAGTTGCAGAGAAGGTCAGAGAGAACACATTATGGAGGTTCAGGAACATGTGCAAGAAAGCAGAATACAATCTGGTGAAAAAGATTTAGGACAGACAGGAAGAAGGCAAAAGGAAATGAGGGCATCCAGCATGAGGTGGATGAATTGTGTGAGAGAAGACCCATGACAGGGAGGTAAAACTGTTGAAGAAGGGAGGAGAGTGGCACTGAATTGAGAGAGATGGCAGCAGTTGATACAACACACTGACCCCCATGTAGAAAAATGGGAAAAAAGGGGTTGATGATGATGATGATGATGATGATGATGATGAAGAAGAAGAACTGCTCTGTTGATGATTCAGTTTATCACAGACAATTAGGTGATTACCTCCTAGTACCTTAGTCCATTATTTTTACATTATAGGCTGCATTCACTGATCATGTGGCCTACCATATTCTTTCATTGAAAGTACACATAAAACTGATCATGGGATTTCTCACCTTGAGTCTTACTCTCACAATGATATCATGTCCCACTAAATAATTTTCAAATTGTAGTTTTTAGGTTTTTCCACTTGTTGTTGTCAATTTGCCATGGCCTCCTGGACATCTGCCTTACTCCCATTCATAGTTGCTCCAATACAAACTCTTCATTGGGGACAAGCACTGCTTGTTCACTCTCAGCAAGACTTATATCTGCTTCTGTCATGTGATGTAAAGAAAGTCAGCACAATAATTCCAGGAAGCATGCTGTTAGAGGGATGCTACTGCACAATCAGTTAGGAGTACACCTGCTGCACTGTAAATATCAAGAGGAGGTGATATTTAACTGAAGTCTGACCCCCTGTAGCCACTACGTGTACTCTCAGACTTAAAATCACATATTTACATCTCAAAAATATTCTAAAGTTGGAACAAATCAGTTCTCGAAATTTATACAATAAACCTAAATGCTCATTTTCTTTAAATTTAATTCCAAAAACAAGCATGTAGATGTAACTTGTGATCAGCACATTCTCACTGTCTGAAATCAAACTCCCACTTTAAAACATTACTTCAAAGGCATTCTCACAATACTCAGAACTGGTCTAGTAGAGTTACTTTTAACTTCTCTCTACCAGTCATCTTGCTTTATCTGAACCTACTGGAAACTCACATTGCTTTAGTGCTTTCCCTCTTTGTGTAACCTGCAATCAACATGTATCTTGCATGCAGTTTGTCACTAATATTTAAATATGCTTTTTATTGTATTGTCCTAATCACTTGTCAACATGCTATTAACCCACACAAGTACCATAACTTATTCTATATCACAAATGTTTTTTCTAATGCATGTTATGTTTGTGTGTTACACTTTAGAGTATTACACAGGTTCATAGGTTCATACTAGGCTATCTGCCCTAGGGCATTTATAAGCCTAGCCAGAATGTGTTTGGCTTTCGCCACACATTTTAAATTTATTTTGCTATGCCCTTTTTCGAGGTTAGTATACTGTGCCTCTGTCTAACAGTGACACAGAAGTGATACCCGGGGTAAACCTACGATCTCCCATCCACTCATCAAGATTCCTCTTGAAGAGAGTCAATGAGGGACTCTGCCTAACCTGGACTGGGATTTTATTCCAGAGTGAAGGGAGCCTCTGGGTTATGAATCTGTCCCTCCAGCATGTCCTATTTATTTCAGTGCTGAGGTTCAAGTCTCTCGAGCTCGTAGCTCGATGGGATTTGGATTTTCTGAGGTGCAGCATGTCCATTAATTTCGGGTTGGACATGGCTTTATACGTCAGGCACAGATCGCCTCTGAACAGGCGGTATGCCACTGAGTAGAGCTGGAGTTTCTTTAACCGGGCAGCATATGGCATCTGTTTGAGCCCTTTGATCCTCTTGGTGAGGTACTTTTGGGGTCTTTCCAGTTGCTGCAGGTGTCTGGTAAGGTACATCCCAAAAGGGGCATTGTACTCAATTATGGGCCTGATGAGGGATGAGTAAAGAGGCACGATGACCTCCTCTGATCTAGATGTGAATCCCTTCATGATTAGGTGGGCTATATAAAATGTTTTTCTAACCACTTTGGCCACGTGGTTGTCAAATGAGAGATTGCTATCAACTTGGGTCCCCAGGTCCATAATTACTTCTTCTGTACTTAATGGATTACCACCTATGTGGTAATTTGTGGGCACTTTGTTTTTGCCAAAGGGAATGACTATACACTTTTTGGCATTTAGCTTGAGAACATGGCTCTGGCACCAGTTGTCTGTTTCTATGAGGCCCTTTTGGAGGATGCTTGTGTCGGCTGGAGAGTCGATTATGGCGCCCAGTTTGCAGTCATCTGCGAACTTGGTCAGCCACAGTCCTTCCGTGTTGGCCTGTACCTCCGAGAAATATATACCAAACAAGAGAGGTCCCAGGACTGAGCCTTGTGGGACACCACTTGTAACTGGTTTGGAGTCTGACATGGCTCCAGCAATTCTAACCATGTGGGTTCTGTCCTTGAGCCAGTTTGCAATCCATCTAGTGACATAGGGGTTTATATTTAAGCTGGTGAACTTATCTATAATGCCCGAGTGGGGTATTGTATAGAAGGCTTTTGCGAGGTCCAGGTAGGCTGTGTGGACCACCTTCCCCTCATCAATGGCCTTGGTGACTGTTTCAAAGAATTCAACCAGGTTTAAGAGGCAGGATCTGCCCTTAACAAAGCCGAACTGGGTAGGATCCAGTGTCTCTGGGTCCCCAATATCTTTATTTATGAGGTCCATGGTGATCCTTTCCATAGCTTTGCACACCAAGCTAGTCAGGCTTATGGGGCAATAGTTTCCAGGATCCGTTGAGGCACCACCTTTATGGAGAGGGACCACTGTTGCTGTACGCCACTCTTTGGGCACATATCCTGTAGTAAGGCTGAGATTGAACAGTAGATTTATGTTTGGGTTTAGTTCTTCTTGGAGTTCATGTAGGACACAGCCCGGGATACAGTTTGGTCCCATTGATGCTGTGTTTTTTGCTTTGGAGAGGGCAGCTCTTACCTGAGCATCTGAGATGTCAGGGGGGCAGCAGTCTGCTGGGATAGATATTTGCCCTTTTGGTGGGGAGGGTGGGGAGAAGTTTGCGCTGAACCTGTCAGCTAGGATGTTGGCAATGTCTGTGGGTTCAGTGTATTTTTTGTCATTTTGGACTAATTCTGAGCATATCTGGGAATTACCACCCAGGTTCCTAACATAACTAAAGAAAGCCTTGTGATTATCAGTATTAGTGTCCTGTGCAATTTTTCTCTCAAAGCTGGCCTTAGACAATTTTATGAGTGCCCATAGTTTTTTGCTAATACTGATCAGTGATGCCTTCCCTTTTTGGGATTTTGCTCTATCATTTAGTAGCTTCCTCCTTCTATTGTATAGTTTGTTTATGGCTGGGGTCCACCAGACAGGACGTCTGCCTTTGGAGGATTGGATCTTGGTTTTATTTGGGATCGCATGATCCATGCTTTCCTGAAGGTGTTCATAGAATGCGTTTATAAAGGATTCTGTGGTCTGGGCCGTATTTTCCACAGGCCCGGGGGCTTTGAAGGATTCCACCTTGGTTTTGAGGAGTGTGAAATTTGCTTTAGAGAAGTTTTTCATTGTGGTTTTCTGGGCACGGGGTGGGGTCGGGATGTGAATATCCAGTGAGATTAGTTTATGGTCTGATCTTACCAGTGAGGGATACACTTCTGGTCTGGAGCATAGAGTCCCCATGTTGGTGATGATCAGGTCCAGTATGTTTTCCTCTTGTGGGAGTGGTAACAAGTTGTTCCATAGCATTTGAGTTTATAAATTCTACGAACCTTTGGGCTAGGGTGTTGGAGCTAGAGTAATGCTCCCAGTCTATGTTTGGGTAGTTGAAGTCGCCCAATATAATGGTGTTTGGAGAGACCTTCATATTTTCCAGTGTTCTCAGGAAGGCCGAGTGGGGTTCCTGGATTTGGGAGGGTGGTCTGTAGCAGGCTATAAACTGGAAGGCAGTTTTACCCACTGTTAGTTGCACATGGATAGTCTCTGATGCTTCGTGCTTTGCCACCAACCTGGAGGTGTGGGTATCTTTGATGAATATCGATACTCCCCCTCCTTTTGTGGTTCGGTCCAAGTTTTGGGGCCGAAAAGCATGGTATGAGGTATAACCTGGTAGTGCTGGGGTGCTCTCGGGAGCCCTGAACCAGGTTTCTGTTACTGCACAGATATTGATGTTCTCCATGCTAAGGAGAGTTTCGAGTGTGTGCATCTTGAGGTTTAGACTTCTGGTGTTGAGTAGCATTACTCTTGGTTTCTTATCCCTTGTGATACCTATGGAGGTGGGTTTGTCTTTTGAGCCTTGCCTAAAAAAGGCACTATGGGGTAGCAAGAGCCTTTGCCAATATCTGAAAGCCCAGGGGTGACAGGTGCAAGCCGTCCCTAGCGAAGCATCGTGGCTTGTCGAGCATATCATCCCAAGCTGACAGGCATTGGATCCCCTTTGAATGACACCAGTACTTAAGCCAATTGTTGAAATTGATCATCTTGTCTTCATATTGTGGCATCATTCTTGGTGAGGGTAAGATGCTACTCAAGGTCAGGGTCATACCGGCCTGGGCTACATGCTCAGAGAGCTCCTCTATGTCTCTTTTCATGTAGTCCAGGGAGGTACGTCTCAGGTCATTCACACCAGCATGGACAATGACTGAGTCATATTTGTACTTGCCTTGGAGTGACCTGAGTGCTTGTGTTATGTGGCGGATCCTAGCGCCCGACAGGCTGCTCACCATGACCCTCTCCTTGTTCAGCCTGGTGAGCGGGACGTCAGTGTGCCTGATGATAGAGTCACCTATTATAAGTGTATCAGGTGTGTTGTTTAGTCTTAAGGGCTGTGACTGTTCGGCACACTGGCTTTGTGAGATATGTGTTGCACGTGTTTTGTTTTGGGGTAGCGGTTGCTTGGGTGTCTGCTTTGGAGGTCTCTGCTGCTTAGGCAGATCTTTATTTAGAGCCTCCGAGTATGTTTTTGTGTGATTATATGTTTGGTTTGCTTTCGTGGTAGGTCTATGTGAGACTGGAATTGTAGTGAGTGTGGTTTCCTTCTCCTCCTGACTGGTTATGCCAGTACTGAGTTGAGAGAGCTTAGCCTCCAGTTTGACTATATGGTTGCATCTCTCACATGTGTTGGAATTTGTTGGGAGGAGGAGAGGGTTGTCTGTGTGCATGCGGCAGTTGTAACATTGCCTCAAGATTCCCAGATTCACCAGCTGGACCGGAGAGGAGATTGACAACTGACCTTTGGACATGCTAGAATAATATTGGGAATTCCTTTATAATTGAAAACAAGGGCCAGTGGGGAGTGAGGGTGTAGTGCTTTTAATTTTTAGTGCTGACTTATATAATTGCTTTAGTGAGCAAGTGCCAGGTAACTTAAGTGCAATGTGTTACAGGTAACTTAAATGCAAAAACGACAAACAGTAACTTTCTTTCAAGTGAAACAAGGAAATAAGTACAGTAAGCAATGCAGATATCACTAGTGATCCACAGAAGCACCGAGAAGCCGTGTATTAGGTTACAGCTTACCATAAAGTAATGCTCTAGACCAACATTACCCTCCAGCTTGTTAAAGACTGTCTGTTTGTTATTACGTACAAGTATTTGGTGTTAATAAGGCAATGCAATTAAAATGTACACACCTACTATCCTGGTGTTATTATGCCTATAGAAATCATTATTAAAAGTACATGTATATTTTTCTGCATTCTATTGTAGTGCATGGACCGTGCTGTTTATGCTCTGATATTCATAAAAAGGCAAACCAGTTAAGTGTCAGAATGGTGTGCGACCTGACCTTAACAAATGTTAAGCACCCCCTGCAAATGTTGTTAAGGTCAGGTCCCACACAAGGCAGTAAAATCTGTCTGTACCAACTAGTAAATTACAGCAACAGAACAAAACATTTCTTTTTACCTGCTGTCCATGTCCCTAACATCCTGTAAAAGAAAAAAAAAAAAAAGATATTTGACAAAATAAACGGATGTGTGTTTGCCTGCATAACCTGAAGAATGTGAATGTTTAAATGCAAATGTTTGCCATTATTGAGTGACTTCAAACCCCAGTTGTTCATCTGAAAACCACATATTCTTTTGAGGAAAAGACCAAAAAATAGGAAGCAATAATCTGGATGTCCTTCACAAATCTAGCCAGTTGAGAGATATGGAAGTAAGTGTAAATGTAATGACTATATTACACAATTTTTCTGACAGTGTTCAATAAGAGTTTCATGGCTTTGAAAGCCAGGAAAACACTTAGTGTTTTTTTTTTCTTCTTTAACTAGTAGTGCATAGATCAGATAAAGTTCCATGCACTACAAAGAATTATGATCGATTCACTGATCATAACCCTGTTGAGGTAAATTTCTTGGCATCCTTATCTCGAACACATAATAACCGACTTATGATCTGTGACTTGATCATAATCCTCTATATTTCTGTTTTTAGCATGTTTAATTTATAGTATGTTCCATGGCAACTTATCACTTACATTGTAAGAACTGCATATGGTTTGCAGCACATTTTTATTGACCTTCTTTGAGAAACATTTATCTTCATCAGGGCTGTATGTAAATAAAGATAAATAGTTTACACTGTGTGACAGACTAGCTTCACAACAAGTTACACTGTCACTTTGCAAGTGCAAAGGTAATTATCATGACAGATTTACTACTTCCAGTTAGTGCCACCAGCAGTAAAGCTGTCATGTTGGTTAATGTAGCATTGCTTCAGACTTCCAGTTTCAGTGCTAACATATCATCAGTTAGATCACCAATCTGATTACACTTTCTTTTAGTTTGTGAATATGATTATATTTTATCTATAGAAAGGTAAGTTATTTCTACAGATTAATAGCATCATAGACTGATACAGTGAATTTCTCAACTGCTTGATTATGAATTTATGTACTTAAATGGTACGGAAACAATTTAAAACACAATTTCAGTTAAAGACCATAACATGGTATTACATACATTTTAAATGTACAGTGGGGACATATAAATCTAAAAAATAAAATAGTTATACCCAGTACAGTTTATTGATTTCGATGATCTCTTCACCAAATTAGTAAGGAATTCCTTGATGTCATTAACATCAAAGCAAACATGTTACAGGTATTGGCAAGTGTCCATTTCTGTGTTGGTAACCATTAACTCTGTGATGGGATGTGCATTCATGACCACTGATACTACTTACAGTTTAGGAAGGACCTCCTTAAGGAATATCTTAGCATGTGATTTTTGAGTCACAAATCCCCTATTATTTGAAGTTATGTGAGTTATGCTGTGAATTTCTTAATGGTTCAGTTCCCCCAGGCCCTGCACTTAGATAGTCTGCTAGTTGACAAGACATAAGTCAAAACATGAGACAGTCTCAGCCCTTTTTTGGGGGGAGGTGGATGTCCACCACTAACAAGCCAGAATAGCTTAACTTCCCTTCACTGATGAAGCCATATAGTTACTTCTATTTCCATGAACAAAATTGAATTTCTTTTTCACTTGGGCTACTTGTTACCCACAAATAGTCGAAAGGCTGATGTACTGTTTTATCTTGTTCTGCATATGGAACTAAAACTTTTGGTTTTGCACATAAGATTTGGAGCATGTACAGTGGCTCATAGCCTTTATGAATGAACTATAGACTTAACTACTAGGACTTTGAATAAACAGCTGCTGTACACTGAAAATGTATAGATAGCCCACAGGGCCAGTCATTGCATCTTATTTGGAGAATACAGCTACTTCAAATGACAGTTATAGTCCATATTCAGGTAGCATAGGACTGAAGAAAACCTTATGACATTAAACTTGAGGCACTAAATAAGTATATAAAGCACAATATTAAGCACTTTTAAATAGAATTACTTGGAAGGAAGCAACCACTGACATGCCATTGAGCTCTTTTCTATGCATCTTTAGCTCATCTATAATATTTTAAGCAAAATACTTTTTATTGTGACACTTTGCTTGTGCATTTAATATGAATTTGGAGCTTGTAATGTTTATGTGTTTATTATGCAAGTTTCAATTAGTGCTTCATTTTTTGTATAAATTATATTCAGCATTATAGTTTATATTCTGAAACAAAATGCAAATCTAAACCACCACTGATGATAGATGAATGGTCTGTAATCTGCAATGTGGTACAGAAAAGGGGAATAGAATATGGCAAACAATTTATCAACACTTCCAGCCAAATCCACAAAGATGAGTTAGATTCAAGAAAAGTTGCAGAAAGCTACATTAGTATGACTGCTAATGTGCAATCCCTGGAGCAATCACATTTGAAGACAATGAAGCAGAAAAGGGTTAAAAGGACAAGCCAGTCATTCTACAGAACTGAACAGTAAATATATGATTAAACAGGTCGCACTACATAAATGGGCCATTTAATTAAAACTGTGATATTTTCCCTAAGGTTGTTTGACCTTGGAGTAGCTTATATTGACTAAGAAGGTGCAGTGGTTATCAGATTGTACCATAGCACCACACATAGCTATCTGTATATTGTTATTTTCTTCACATTGTACTTAAATTACTTTTTGCATTAGTGGGACTCACTAAAGTGTTCCATATCCAGTTAAACATAATGATATATGGGGGGGATTATGAAACTAAAGAAACCAGTTAAGACTGTGAACTGTAAGCAAGCAGCAGTTAGGGAAAATATGTATAGACTTCTCTTCTTTCTAAATATAATTACAAACTCTTAAAACATTGAAACACATAAATCATAAGAATCTGAAGTATTAACTTCATAGAAAATGAAGATAATAATTAAATAACCTACACTTGTTTGCTGAACATAGACATGTTTCTAGAAAACTATACTTTAATTGTATTCATTTCATATATGTATAGTGCAATCTTTGCTTCATCATTAATAATATATGAACTAAACAGAAACAAGAACAACACTGTGATATTCGCAATGAATGAATACAACCTCATAATGAATGCTATAAATAAAGAAGATTGAATGTAGCAACAGTAAAGTTGGTTTTCTACTTGATGTATGCAAGCAGAATGTAGGCATACAAAACATGCCTATTCAGAGTGAGGATGAACAGTAACACATTTACTCACCCTATACTGTTGTCCCCACCCCCTTCTAGTGTACCGATTTATGCATCATCCTTCTCAGACTGTGAATATACTTTTTGCCTCTTAGAGTGCAAACATCCATGCCATTTCTCCAAAGACTGAATGTTTTGCAACGCTATAATTTAAATGTTATAATTTTAGACCCTCTACTATGATTTTTGTGATGAAACTTGCTATAATTTTGATTACTGACATACTGAGTGGTATGTCCATTAGCCTCATGAAATGACCAGTGCCCAGTACCTGAAATGTGCTCCCATGTTCTTTTTTCAGAATCATAAACAAGTTTCTGTATTCTGGCATTTGTTTTTTTTTTTTTTTTTCCTGTCATGTGGACAACTCAGTGCTAGTTTTATTTTGTAAAATGTACCATGGTCTGTCATGCTATATTTTATGTACATTTTTTTTTTCTCAGTGTGGTACTCCTCTTGTGAGCAGTACCACTCTGTGGCATTGTTTTGCCTTTGGGGAATTCACCAGTCCAGTTTTGTTAAATGAAATATAATGATTTAGTGACAATAAAGTTACACATACATGGCACTCAGATAACTTGGAGAGTAGCTTACGAGATTTTTTTTCAGTTATTTCCTACTTTTCCAGCATCTCAACTTCTCTCTTTTTTTTTTTTTTTTTGTTTTATTTTGGGTATTACCTGAAGGTTTCACAGACCTTAATTTTTCGCTAAGCAAAAAGGTTAAATCCTTCATATGTTTATGTCCTGTGCTCTTACTAGGAACTGCCTTAGAAACTGTATTATATTCTAAAATATACACATTTTGGGTGAAAGTCTTGAGTTGTCTGCCAGACTCTTGTCTGTCAGATTCACATTAATTTTTGATTTTCTTTTGAGAACTACAAAGATCTGGAACAATTGTGGACTGTGTTTTTCTATGGGGTGGAGAAAGAGTTGCAAAATCTGTCAGAATTAGTAACACTTTATAAAACTAAGTATTAAAAAATTCCACTGAATTCTAATAATTCTGTCTTTATTTCTTTCATGCCTTCTGACCATCTGTCGACTTCCGTGCTATACCCTTTCATTCCCACTATGAGGTGACAGCTTGCCAGTATTGTGGAAATTATCCTGGTACCCATCTGGGTTTTTTGTCTTAAGCCCTAGCTGTCCCTCCACTACCATATGCCTGATAGTAATCAAGTTGTGCAAGGGGTACAAATGTAGGGCTTTTGCCCTCTTCTAAAGATGGTATAACACCTCAAACAGCCCTTTCCCACTTGTAAACAGGCATTTATGTCAGGTCTGCAGTTTCCACTGGGAATCATTGACAGTATGTGCACCCCTAAAACATATGCTTTTCCTACTCCGTTAAGGAGTGATGACAAGGTGATCCTTATTATTCCTTTCAGGTGCCCCATCAGTGTCTGGACCACTTCTGAAACTCAAATCACCTGGGTAGAGGTCATGGTTCTATTCTTCTTCTTCAAAGAGCTGTGAATACAAAGACTAGTGTGTCTAGAAATAGTAAAATATTCAACGTGACTCATAAATATACTGTGCTTTAAATAAAGTCAGCAAGCAGCTAAAACAACAGAAAAAGCAACCACACCATTTACAGTCCACCACATACATAGCACATAGGGCTGGTACATAACAGCAAACTTTCAGATGTGGTATGCATACAAATGCAAAACAGGCACCATTGCACATATATTAAAACAAGATGCACAACGTAAAAAGGCATGTCTTACCAACCTGCATTGAAAGCAGCAGCCAAGCAAATATACAACACAGTTAGAGAGGCCAGCAGCCCCCCAGAATGGATGCAGCAGTGTTACAAATAGCAGGTGTGACAACCCACCACTGGACCAGTAATCAAGGAGCCTCAGTCCTCACCACTGGAAACAGTGGAGGACATGCACAAGGAGGATAGTAGGTGCACACACTGTATTTCCAGATGCAGCTCTCTCCATCAAGTGCAGTTTCCCTTAAGAGCACACAGAGACCACAGTCAGTTCAGGGCTGGTTTCTCCCTCTTTCTCCAGATCCCCAGTAAGACTCCCCACTGGCACAGCTATACAGATGAGATCTCAGCTGAGTGGCCAAGCCAAGACCTTCATCACCCTCTCTGTCCAACCAGTGCTTTGTGTCCCTGTCCAAGTAGCTGACACACACTCTTTGAGGTTTGATTTATACGCACACACATACACACACACACACACACACACACACACACACACACACACACACACACACACACACACACACACACACACACACACACACACACAGGCACATGCACATACACACACGCACGCACGCAATCACACACACACGCACGCACGCACGCACACACACACACACACACACACACACACACACACACACACACACACACTTGGGAAAGGCTGGCACAGGTTTACTAGTTGTGCCCCTTTTACCCAGACTATAAGGTAGTTATCACTGCTACCAGCCAGTTCCTTATCAGCTACTTTAAGGCCCTTAACAAAGAGTGTACAGTCTTACTGTGTAATGTTAATATTAATACAAATGGTTGTTTGACCAAGAGCAATGCTATTAGGAGTGACCCACACAGTGACACCAAATAAATATGCAAGTACTCTCAAAATTCGAATATCTCTAGACAGATCAGTCACAATGAAAGGCTTAAATATATTTAATAATAAATAAAGTAACAAGAAAATGCACAATATATATTCACAGTGACATCAGAGTTCAAAATCACAGGAATATTAAAAAACGACATTGTAGGACAGTCTCAAATAAATAAAGAAACATATCTAAACTAAGCTTTGCTATATTCCTGACTATATCTCAGAGAGTTATACTATTCCCTAGTAACTTATTTCATCAGAGCAAAGCAGATCTGGTGAATGGATCTTCTAGTTGTTATCAGGTCAGAATACTCTGTCTCTCTAGGAGACTTTTCAAATTAATATCTCAAATATTACTGCTGGGGTGGCTTGCAGAATGACATAATTTCTTGTCATCTGACTCTATCCTAGGTGAAATCTCCACTGCTAGAATCTGGCAATAGTTAGCATCTACCTGTGAAAATACATAGACCTCGGATCTTTGTCAGATGCTAGAAGTCAAAATAATTGCATTCCTTCACATTTCAAAACTAGTAATTAGTTTACTCCGAAGACAATACAGAAAGCTTCTCAGCACAGACATTATGTCTCTAGCTCATTGAAAACTGAAAAATACTATCTCTTATTACATAGTCATAAAGTCATTTAATTTCAGCTATTTTTCTGAAGTTAACCTCCTGTATTCCAGTTTCCACTGTTAAAATATATTCATTTAAACAGCTACAATAGTGCATGTACATTTCTGTTCTCTTCCAGAAGGGCACACGGTGGTTACATTTTAAACACAAGCACTTTATAAACTACTTTTTGTAACATGTCTGCAGAGACCAATTTGATATACACATGACATACAGTTTTAATCCATTTGTAACACAAGCATCTTATGTAGATCATGTTGATATTCACAAATGACATATAAAATTCCAGATAGCTGTTCTGGCAGTATCTCTCTTTGTCACACTTCTTCCCTCCTTGAAGACTCAAGATAGTTTTTCAAGTGACCCTTAAAAAAGGTTGCTTGAGAGGGATGAGCTTCTCTGGGAATACATTACCCCATTCCCTCTCATGAGAGCCCATCTGTGATGGCATTCCTGACACCACTATGGTGTAGCACTGTCATGTCATATGCCTGCAACCCTAGGGTCCACCTTAGTAACTTGGCATTTTGCTGGATGACTCGATGTATCCATGGATCCCCCTCAGACTCCTCCTGGTTTCTACTGCAAACACTTAGCACCAGGGCCTCCCCATCATGGTAAGGTTTCATCATGTTCACATGATACAGTTTATGGTCTTGCCTCCTGCCTAGCTGTTCTACCATGTAGTTAACATCATTGACCTTATTTACCACTTTAAAGGGTCTCCCCAAGCTGCCTGCAGCTTATTGTGTCTGACAGGAATGAGAACCATAACCTGCTCCCTACACCATACTCTCCAGCTTGAGCATTCCTGTCATACAAAACCATTTTTGCAAATCCCCGTAGCATGGCCTTTATTGTAGAGTTTAACGTCTCTACAAGACCATTAGTCTGGGGATGGTAGGGGGTGGTTTTTAGGTGCTTCAACCCACAGTGCTTCCACAGACAAGCCAGCAGGTCTGACATTAAATTGGCATCTCTGTCAGTCAGTATTTCTTTTGGCAAACCTACTCTGATGAAATTCTCTAACAAAGCATTTGCCACCTTGTCTGCCTCTACGGAGGACAGAGACACCACCTCAGAGTATCTGGTAGCATAATCTACTACTATTAGGATATATTTCTTCCCTCTGGAACTTGGGATACTCAGAGGCCCCACAATATCCATAGCTACTCTCTGAAATGGCTCCAAAATCATAGGCAAAGTCATCAAAGGAGCTTTCATCTTGTCTCCTGCCTTGTCCACTTTTTAGCACTGCTCACATGTCCTGCAGTACCCTGTTACATCCCTAGAAATCCCAGGTCAAAAAAAGTTCTGCATAATACAGCTCTTTGTACACTTTATGCCCATATGACCTGCAAAGGGGATGCCATGGGCTATGGGAAGAAATGCCATATAGTAGCCTCTGGGCACTACCAACTGCTGTATTCTCTCACCATATAGCCCTCCTTCAGGGGTCCACTTTCTATACAGTAATCTTTTGTCCCAGTATACAGATTCCCCTTTTCCTTGAGAATCAGGTGCCTCTCCGGCTACCTCTCTAAACCCTTGTAATGTAGGGTCTGAGAGCTAAGCCTGTCTCAACTATCTCTTTGTAACCCTTCCCAGCTCCCCTTCCACAAGAAGTCTGGTATCCCCTGACAGCAGTGCCTCACTGTCAGCCTGGGTACTATTACTCACCTTTGCCCTTGCAATCACTCTTTCCAAGGGAACATCAGTACTCACATGCAGCTGTGGCTCACCTTCAGTCTCACCGCTACATGGCAGCTCCATCCCTTAAGTAGCCACCTCACCAGTCCTGGCTTCAATTGTGCGGTCCGTCTGGGTCTCCCTAAGGCTACCAGACCCACATGCTTGTCTCAAAGCTTCACTTCGTGTAACTGCGTGCACACAAGGTACTGCATTATCAAAATCATTCCCTATCAGGACATCTGCAGGGATGAACTCAAACAAACCTACTTGCTTGCTTCCTTTTTCACCCTCACAGTCAAGGTGAACTCTAGCCAAAGGTATTTGGAATGGGGTCCCTCCTAAAGCTGTGACTGGCCTAGACTGCCCAAGCAAGTAGTGCTCCTCTTTAACCATTGCAGGCTTCACAATGGTTAGGTCAGAGGCTGTGTCTGTCTTAGCAGTGGCCTGTTTCCCATCTACTAAGACAGGATATAACCTCTTGTGGTAGTTTGGTAACCTTGTTGTCTCCAGACAACTTACTGCTGGCATTCTGTCATTCCCACTTACTGGCTCCCCCACCTTTTGTTCCACAATTTGCCTCCATGGACATCTATATGCTGGTTACATTGAAAACATTTAACCATTGATCCTGGCCATGTAACTGAATTAGTGGCTTCTCCTGTTACTGGTGGGCTCTCTTGGGGTGGTTTAGGCTGCCCACCATGGGTTCCCTTAGACCCATGTGCAGCACTGTGTATCCCTTTACTGTGCAGTGTTGCCCTGCTTGCTAGGTATAGGTGTCCCTTTTTTTCCCAACTCATCTGCAGTCCTGCTTTCCTTATCTGCCAACCAGATTCTCATGTCCTCAGGCAAAATGCTAAGGGCTTGTTCCCTCACCAAAAGTTCTGCCAGCCTTTCAAAAGTGGTGACCTGACACCCACTCACCCACCTATGAAAATAATTGCTTAGTTCAGCAATATATTCAGACACACTTTCATCTGTCTTGCGTCTATGCTCACAAAACTTTTTTCGATAAGCTTCAGGTGTTAACTTAAAACACTCTAATATAAACAATTTTAACTGCATTATAATTTAAGCAAACAGTATCAGACAATTTAAAAACAGCAGTTACAGTTTTACCATGGAATAAGAGGGTCAAGAACTGTACCCAGAGTCCTTGGTCAACATTATACTGTTTACAGACCCTTTCAAACATATGAATAAATTATCACCCTTTGTAAATTGTTAAAGAAATTTACTGACCCTTATTGCTCCTGGGGTTTGGTTAGTCCCTTCCCTATTACCTCCATGACCCTGGAGAAGCATCAGCATCTTCTTTTCATGTTGCCTCTACTTCTCATTTTCTTCAGCCTCCCAATGTCTCAGTCTCTCAATTTCTTTGGCCTCCAGATGTCTCAACCTCTATGCTGCTTCTAGTTCCATTTGTTTCTCCATTTCTCCTGCCTCAGTCTCTATGCAGATTCTAGTTCCAAACATTTGGCCTTCAGCTCAAGTCTCTTCAACTCTAGATGGATCCTCCTGGTTGCTGCTCTGTGGTGCAGCTGTGACTAAGGGTGCAATCATTTCTGCTTTAGTCAGGTTGGCATGCAACAGTCCTTTGTCTTGGCACATCTCAGCCAACTGGCTCTTTGTCAGCTTGCCATACTCCTCTGCTGACACCCTTGCCTGGTCTCCCCAGCTAAGCTAGCAATAAATAAAACTATTGTGATATGAAAATATGAATATCCACTATGTGGTTTCTTCAGAGTACAAACACCTTCTTTAGTGACCACTGTTTACAGGCTACGAGTTCAATATCCACACCACTGAGTCCCAATATGTGGATATCCCACCACTGCCAACCAATAAATGTGATGACCCACCACTGGACCAGTAATTAAGGAGCCTCAGTCCTTACCACTGGCAGCAGTGTGGGACGTACACTGGGAGGATGGCAAGTACACACACAATATTTCCAGATGCAGCTCTCTGCGTCAAGTGCAATTTCCCTTAATAGCACACAGAGACCACAGTCAGTCCAGGGCTGGTTTCTCCCTCTTTTTCCAGATCCACAATAAGACTCCCCTCAGGCACAGCTATAGAGTTGATATCTCAGCTGAGTGACCAAGCCAAGACTTCCAGCACCTTCTCTGTCCAACCAGTGCTTCGTGTCCCTGCCCATGTAGCTGACAAACTGAGATTTGATTTATACACACACACACACACACACACACCTGAGAAAGACTGGCACAGGTTTACTAGCTATGCCCCCTTTACCCAGACTATAAGGTAGCTATCACTGCCACCAGCCAACTCCTTATCAGCTACTTCAAGACCCTTAACAAAGGGTGTCCAATCTTACTGCGTAATGTTAATATTAATACAAATGTTAGTTTGACTAAGAGCAAGGCTATTAGGAGTAGCCCACACAGTGTCACCAAATATATATGCAAGTACTCTCAAAACTTAAAGGGGCACTATCTCAGATTTATTGCTAGAGGAGTTTGTTTACATTTTAGTACTCTGTAAGTCACATGTTCAGCTAGAGACAATGGTTTTCAAAGAGCCTTTTTAGCATACTGCAGGCCAGATTACACAAACCCTCAGTGGAGGTTGTTAGAGGAAGTGCTTAGAACTTACAGTTTCAGCCAGTTTGTCCTTTTCTGTTTTCCTTCCCCACTCATGAGCATACCTCTCAACCTGAAAACATCAAAAATCTGCACAAGGCCCATGTAAAATAGGTACAAATCTGTATGCTGATTAACATCTAATTTGCATACACAATTACGTAACCCCACCCACTCCAATGGAATTGTGGGATACCAACTTTCAAATGCAAACTGAAGAACAGACAACCAAAATATGGCACCAAAGTCCCCCTGCAGCCATTCCAATGTCCCATTACCTGGCTATTTCACCCCATTTACCATAAACCCTAATGTGTGCATACTGATTTACTTCTACAATGATTATTTGGATTTTAATTTTTACATTTTGCAGCACAACAATGCACAAACACTAACAGACATCTGCTAAACATAGTACTGTCTCACCATGAAAATAGACTTAACATTAAAACTTCTCTGCCCTTGAAACTCACATTCATTGAAACAGCATTGAAACCCACACCACATCCAAAGAAAATGCATCTGGCCAGTGGTGGATAAAGATTACCTTTGGGCTGTTTTCAAATCATTGGCCCCTTGCACACAAAACGAGAAACATACATGTGTTCTTTTCTTTGATACACCTTCCTGACTTTATTAAGTTATATTCCTTGTATAATACAGCACACTTGTTAGAGCGCATTTTATATTTATTGTTTGAACATTTTTCCAGTAGGCTGTACTGTAGGCTGTGTGAATCTGGCCAAGAATCTAAAAATTCCAAGAACAGTGTTTAGTTCAACTTTGTTTTTGGGGATGCTTCCATTTACTTAATGACAACCTGATAGCTCAATAGCCACAACTTGCATTTATTATTCTGGAGAACTTAAAGCCATTTAGGTGTGATATCATTTTAGAAATGATTAGACTTGTGCAATTTGTATACTGCAATCCTCTCTTAGGATATCTAGGATTTGCTTTAAGCTAATGCCACATTGGATCTTAGTCAAAAGGCTGAGAAGCAATAAACTCTTCTGTCACACTTAAATCTACATAATCGTTTTTCAACTTTATTGCTTTTACACATGTTCACCTTGCCTTTTCTGTGAACTATTGCCTGAGCCAAGCAGCTGAGTTGGTGTGAGATATAAAAATTGGCTTTAACTGTTCCTATGCTATTTGCTTACCTGTGATTTTGTGCAAGTCATTTACTCAGGCAGTGGTCTGGGGCAGTTAGAAAACTGGGATAGGCACCTTAATGGTCACCTTAACTGTATGCCTAGTAACCAACTACCCGCACTATTACTAATGCCTTTTCTAATATTTGATCTGACCCACTGCTAAGCAATTTTGTGTCTCTTAGTGGAAGTCCAAAGCAATGAATAACTTCTGCAAAGTAAAGAAGCATTGCAAATGTACATTTTCCATGCTTTTGGGAAGCTGTGCAGTTCCATTTAATCAAAAGTAGTGGTACTGTAACTTTCCCCATTCCTGGTCCACCCTACCCATAGACAAAGTTGGCCCAGATATAAACATATTCCTCAAATATCCAAAACAGTGCTCCAGGAAATTTCTGTCTTAGTCAGTTTTTACTCAGGGAGGCTGCGGTGGTGCAGCAGTTAGCATTGCCACCTCACAGCAAGAGGTTCTCCAGTTCGATCCTCGACTGGGGTGCCTTCTGTGCGGAGTCTGTATATCCTCCCTGTGGTCATGTGGGTTTCCTCCGGGTGCTCCAGTTTCTTCCCACATCCCAAAGACATGCTGTAGGTGGATTGGGCACTCTAAATTTGCCCTAGGTGTGAGTGTGTGCATGTGTGTGCCTTCTGTGGAAGGTTGGGTGCTGGGCTGGCAACTCAATACAGTAAAACTCCACTGCCAATCATGAATGGACTGGTGATCCGCTGTGGCGACCCCTAACTGGGAAAAGCCGAAAGAAGAAGAAGTCAGTTTTTACTCAGAATGTCATCTTAACAAAAAGGGGAATTACTAAGTGATCATTTTAGACTGCTGATATGTTTTGCCTGGTTCTTTATAATTTATGCTCTCAGTTTTTAAGTGTTGTAACAATATTTCTGACATTATTTAATGTTCTTTCTTCTTCATCTGCCACCTTTGAGTTTCACCTGCCAGGCCTACTATGTTGCCCTTAATACCTCAACTTTGGACACACCTCACAAATCTTTACAAATAGATTGAATGACTAATGCATAGTTCTGATTATTAAGGACTTTCATTTGGCTTTAGTTAGGCATAATAAGTTTATTAAACACATTTCTTGTAGTTAAATAAATTTCATGCTATCCATCTACATGTTACCATTCCAACTTTCATGCACAAAATTAGTTCTGTCTGCATCTGTTCCATGAAACACAGCCTCGGTCATCAAGCCATCCATATTATTCCCAATGGATGACACTACATTATACAAACCTTTTAACTTCAGGCCAAGATTGATAAGAAAGAGGGGCATTTTGAAATGCTATAAATTCAGTGTGCTCCTCTTGGTCAAGTAAGCCTGATATGCTACTATAATTGTCTTTATTGCCTTGACTGCAGTTAGTTTCATTGCTAACCAAATTTTTTTCTACACTGAAATCAAATTTGCTGCTGGTTAAAGTAACTGCTTTTGTTTTGTATGTATATAAATAGGGTGTCTCTTAACAATGGGGAACATCGCCTCAAATCTCAAGAAATACATTTTTTGAACACACACACACACACACACACACACACACACACACACACACACACACACACACACACACACACACACACACACTTAGTTTCCTTACCTCTCATTCTCGATTCCCTCGAACAAAACCAGAGCTGCTGCCGATAATCCAAGTGCCGTTCCTGCTCTCATTTCCATCCATTAGAAGAGTGCCTTTCCCGCTCGCATTTGCAGCAAGGCCAGCTGGAAATGATGTGTGAGCTCCGTGAGCTCAATTCCGACTGGCTGGTAGCCCTGACAGAGCTGACGTCATCACGCACGTGATGACTTCAGCTCCGACAGCGCGAAAATCAAAAAATGAAAAAACAAAAGGAAAAAATCAGAAATGAAGGGGTGCCACTCAGGAATCGTGGCACCCCTTCATTTGGACCCCAAAACTCGGTAAAAACCGTGTAAATCGGTATTGTTGGGAGGTATGCTCATGAGTAATTAGATTTGCTGAATGACTGGATTTTACTCAGCTAGAGATGCTATCTTGTCACACACAGACCTGGAGCAATGAAGTGATAACTACTTTACTATGTACTTGTTTTTGCAAAACTGTGTCTAATAAGTATTCAATCCTAGGCAATAGTATTTTTTATGCTTGTTGCTACAAATCTTTTCCCACTCCTGGTAATTATTTTTCATATGGGCTCCCTATACAGAATTAGAACATTCTTAACCCCTGCAGCCAAAGCTACTCTTGCCCACTCTCACCTTATTTCAACCCTTTTCTACGCCTCACCAATTTACACTAACCTGAAGAAAAATAATCTCTCAAAATTGGCTAACACATACAATAGTATTGCTAGATTTGTGACTGGTAATCAATTTAGAACACACCACTGCTTGAACCTTCAACAACTTCACTGGCTTGAATTTGAAAATATGTTGCTTCTTTCCCAACTCTCCTTTGTCCATAGAGCTCTGTACCAACCTAATAACACTCCTGCACTCTCCAAACTTTTGACCCCCTACTCTGACCTGAACTCACTTCGTTCCTCCAGTAAACTACTAGTAACTTTAACTAAAGCCAACAACCTTGCTGGTGACTCCCTCTTCTCTAACGCCCTTGGCAAACACTGGAATCAACTTCCTACTGAACTTACTTCTATTCCAACTCCTATTCTGTTCAAACAAAACTCAGAAGCTACCTTAAAAATCAATGGTTATGTCCCTGCTGTAACCCCGACTAACTCTCCCTATAACCACCTCTACTCCTCCCTCTCCCTCTCCTTACTCCTCCTTTCCTTCTACTATCTGTATGACCATCTATGGACAAGCTTTAACTCTATTATTCCTTTTCCTCCTTTAAAATTGTTTTATCCTTACTGCAAGTATACATTTTTTTTTATCTACTCACTCTTTCTGTACTTTTCTTGTCTCTTTTACTCTTCAGGTAACCTTCCTATAAATTATCTTGAAATAAGTTTTTAACTGTATTTTTATGGTGTGAATTTGAGGTATCCACTCATGCTATGTTATGTGAATAATAAATCCCATGATGTCTTCCTGTATATTTGCATATTCCCCCTCCTTTCCTCTTTCTTTCCAAGTTTATTGTTTGTTTATTTTTTATATTGCATATTCCCCCTCCTTTCCAAGTTTATTGTTTGTTTATTTTTTGTAAATTATGTAACTGTGTTTTATACATAAGTGGAGCTTTTCTCCCCGGGCCTCTACTGAAAATGGAAATATATCCAGTTAGACTAGCCCGGTTAACAAATGTAAAATAAATAAATAAATAAAAATTCGTGTTGCCTGTTAGTGTGTGCATGTGTGTGTGTGATGATGTAGGTGCGCTTTTATAATTATATAGATTTTCCCTCATTTTACAACACAGCATTGCTTTGGACAGTTGTGCCTTGCAAAGAAACATGTTGAGCAACAAATGTCCAAATATTCTAAACTAATAAAATATTTTGCATCTTTTCTCTAAAAATGTCATGTAGCTTTGGAACTGAATCTAATCGCTGTTCAAAAAGTATTTTCTCATTAGCTGATGCTGTATGTTGCCCTTCAGAAATCACACCATAACTATTTGTCTAATAGTGATTCCATCCTACTGGATTTCTTTTCTCACTTTTTTCTGTCATTCATTGTGGAAAAATGTTTTCAACTTTCACATCTTTCCTGACTGTCTGACTGAAGTATAGTTAATTTACACTGATTAGCATTTGAAAGTTGAAACAATTGCAGTCTATACATTTCCCATATACTTTTCAGTACCATTCCTAGTATATTACAGTAGGTAATTACAGGGCTACTTTTACTAAGGCAGTAAAAATTAAGTGCTGCAACCAAAATCTCATGCCAACGATAACCCTAGATTATAATAGCTATTTTTCTATGTATGTCTGTCTATATGTATGTATGTATATATGTATGTAATACAATCTATGTTTATAGTCATGTGGTTTGAAAACAACAGCCTCTCTACATGTGTTACTGACAGACTTGAAATTCTTGACATTCTTGAATGTCTATAAATTTCAGATATGCTACATGGTATACTATCATATTTTTGAATTGAACTCCGTCGACTGCACTTTTGTCGAACACAGAAAATCGAAAACGGTAATGTCGAACTCCAAAAGCCAACCTAGGAACAGTTTTAACATAGGTTGAGATAGGTGTTCACTGCTATTGCCGAACTACAAACCTCTCCCCTATTTCGACCCATGTTAAAACCCATTCCTAGGATAGCTTTTGGTGTTTGACATTACCGTTTTTGGTTTTCCGTGTTTGACAAAAGTGCAGTCGATGGAGTTCAATTCGAAAATATGATAGTAAACCATGCTACATATCTGATAATGCAGGTCTTTTGGTGAAACTATGTATGCAGTGCACATAACTGTTTCAGAAGTGCACTTCAAGGTTACTACTGTCATTGTAAACTCATATGTTACCTGCTAGATAGCAAACTAGTTAATGGGTGGAGCCAACTGTATTATTTGGGAGGCATGCTCTCTTGAAAAAAAGTGTTTACATGTGGTATCCCACAGTGATCAATTCCCGAACCACTTGTCATTCGTTTACTTTTATAGTATTAAGGTTGATATCAAGAATTTGTAGCCGACCAAGTTTGGAGTTGTCACTACTTCACCATCTGACTTCCAGATTTTTCAGGAGGGACTCACATGCGGCAATAAGTGGATCCTGCAGCCCAGCCTAAAACTAAATACCAAGAAAAGCAGCACCAGCACTATGTTTTAAGCCAAAACTGACCCAGTCATTAGGGACCTGAGCACTTTCATTGACAGGTATCCTTTGATCATTATATATCCACTAATGTTAGGAAATCCTTTTACCTAATCACCAGGGATGATTAACAGAGCATAGTGTCCCCTTTGGGATGTCCTTGTCTAAGCACATGACCATGCCAGGCTGCATTGTTTCCTCATTACAATAATCAAGTGTATGTCTTTCTTGAGCTAATCAGGCAGACTTAAACCACTTCTGTTTTCCTATAGACTATGGAGAGGTAATATCTGTCTAACTTGCATAGCCTCAAAGGATCCAGTCCACTGTCACTTGTTGCATGTCTGCAGAAATAGTAACATCATAAACACCTGTTCAAGAGAACTCATCTACTACCATAACATAAATAGGTCCCACTGGCAAGATAGCTTTATATCATAGAGAATCCGCCATTAACAGAAAAGACTTCTTTGGATATAAAGCAAAGTAGCTCCCTGACCCTCTTCAAGCATAACCTGGATGCATGGATGGGCAATCACAATTACAGCCTAGGTCTGGCCCCTGAAGCTGTCATTGAAAGGGGCCTAAAACTAGATATACATTAGTCATGCCACTGGGTACTTACAACATGGGATATTGTGGCCAGGCTACTGATGTTCCTCTGGATCAATAGCCTGCTGTTAACCCATGAATCTATGAACCTAAATGTGCACCCTTTCATTTTGGCATCACCACATGCTAGAGGGCTAATTAGTACCCTTGACTACACCCTTAAATGGTATTCACAGAACAATTAATCATGTCTGTACATCGGCTACATGATAGCATCACCTAACACAGTGTTGTGTAGTACAGAGAAGTGACAAAACCTAAAAACAGATACAGATGCAGTACTGTTATCCTGGAAGACCTTAGCATCACAGTAATGAGCAATAACGTTTACATGAGGCCTGCCAGTACACTACTGGATGACCCAAACCATACAACCACACCCCAGCCCCTGAATGAGAAATAGTCTACTCACACAAAATGTTTTGCCTAGACAGCCAGACTGCAGATATCATGCCAGTGATTGAACAGTATTCCCACTCAATATGTTACCTCTGGTGATTGCTCACTGCTATGCACTGATGATAAGCCGTAAAGTGCTACACCCCATACCTGAATGCATCAAACAAAAATAAGGATGTGTTGTCTCAGTCCGAGTATAGGACTGTCATCCCCTTGTCAAATGTCCACAACAGTACATACAAGGTATGGCCAGTGTGTTGATGTCATATTTTAGATCTATGCAAATGTCTGATATAATGCTGAGGGTCAGTTAAACATTAAAGGGTAACATAGCCATAATGACTTATTATGGAATACGATAATAATATGCCAGGTAGTACAACATTCATACACTGTACACATAGTTTTCTTTCAATTCACATTCCCAACAACACAAACAGTTCTGCTGTTATCCTACAATATGGACTTATACTTTTAGTACATCTGGGTGCTGCTGACTAGCCTGTATCACATTACTGCACTGTCCCTGTCTTTCACTCTGTTATCCACACCTTCATTTGGGTAACTACCTCTAAATGTAATCAATAATGTGTTCTGAGCATATATATATATATATATATATATATATATATATATATATATATATATATATATATGTGTGTGTGTGTGTGTGTGTGTGTGTGTGTAATGAATAATCATCAATTAAGTTGTTCAAAACACAAAACAGCGAACAGGCTCATTGGTGATTATCATTCTCACCACCTAAATCTTCTAAAATAGTAATGGCAAATGTAAAACATGATTTGTGACTCCGTTTGTACGTGTATATTTACATATGCATCTCAATACATAATTAGATACACATACATACATATGTGTATGTATACATGCATGTATATATGCCAATCTTTATGCTTTTTTGCCCGAGTAATGTGCATGCATATGTCTATGTGTATGTATGCATATAGGCAATTTATTCACATAGGTATACATCTTATAATTAACAGACATGGTTGATACTAGCATCCATATTCACACATACCAAAATAAAATATTTTCATGTTCACCAACAAATATGGTGCTTATGAAAGTATATATTAATGACCACACAAATGTTCACACTCGTGATTCTGCTACAAACATCTCTGAATTGCATATGCCCTGCATGCATACCTCTCAACTATATAGATTTTTGTAGAACATCCAGATTTTTGCATCATATGTTTGGTCTGTTTGTCATAAAATTTGTGGTTTTCTGGCAAATCATTTAGGACTGAAGTCAGAAAATAATGACAGACACCCGACTTTCAGACTTTATACCTTTTACAAAAATCCACATTAATGCAAAACCTGTTATTCTATCAATTTTCTAAGTTTGTAAAAGCAATACTTAAAAAATGTCCCTATTTTGAGCCTTTGTCCCCCATTTTTATGGGTTTGTCCAGATTTCTTGCTTTAAGAGGTTGAGAGGTATGCCTGCATGATAGCACTTAACTGCTAAGTTTAGCACTACACAGTGTGCTATTTTTAATTTCTGAATACCTGCCTACTGTGTTTTATGTCTTGTAAGAGAAGCAACAATGTACACAGATTACATGGTATCTGTAAGCAAACATTAAATAGTGTATTTTAATAAAAAAGTAAAACAAATATATTTGCACTGTACTCTCTAAGGTACCATGAATTCAACTTAATCTCTGTATGAAATATTTATTTATTTTATTTTACATTTGTTAACCGGGCTAGTCCAACTGGATACATGTCCATTTTCAGCGGAGGCCCGAGGAGAAAAGCTCCACTATCTAATACTTAACAAGCTAAGAATATACAAGTTATACAATAAAACCATTTTCATAAACTTCTTAGAGGCTATCTAAGTGTCTGAGTACAATGTGAGTCAATAGCATGAGTCTATAATAGATGCTTTACTAGGTTATGAAAGTTATTAATATAGACATAAGTAACAAAATCTATAATTTTATATAACTAATGAGCTATAGCCAGAAACATTTTTTTTTTAAGGGGAAAGTGAATAGTCCTAGAGTAAATGGAAGAGAGGAAAGGAAGATCAGGTGAGAGGAAGGGAGGGAAAGAAAGGAAGAAAGCAAGGTTACCCAGGGTTATTGCAAGAGCAAAGCCAGTGGTTAGTTAGGAAGAGTTTTAGATTGGTTTTAAATAGTGGAATAGAAGTCAGGGATGTAAGGTCTGGTGGTAGTAGATTCCATATTTTGCCAATTGAGTTAGAAAATATGGAGTCACCTGCTACATTATTAGCTCTAGAGGTTTTTACAAGAGTTTTGTTACAGGAACGTAGATTCCTCATGTTGTGGTAGGGCTTTATGAGGGTAGAGAGCATTGGTGTGTTTTCAGGGTGGTAGAGGACTTTGTGGGCAATAGTGAGTTGATAGTATTGTATGAGATGGGGTAGTTCCAGCCACCCTAGTTTTATGAGATTCAAGCAATGGTGAGTTCTGTATGGAGAGGCAGTGGCAAATCTGGCGATATTGTTGTAGGATGTGGCTAGTTTATTGAGGTTGTACTTAGACAGATTAGTGTATATAGAAGAAGCATATAAAAGGGTTGATATTAAGTGGGTTCTAGCTATAGTAGTTCTAGCCTCAGGAGTTAGGAAAGATTTGATTCTATAGAGTGAACCGAGTTTCCTGTTAGTTGTTTTATAGTGGAGTTGATATGACAGTCAAATTTTAGTTGGTTGTCAATAGTAATACCAAGAGTTTCGTAGTTTGGTCAGGAGTGATAAGTGTGCCATTGTTTGATGTAAGTGTGAAATCAATGGAGGGTGATAGGTGAGTGGGTGGAAAGAGCAGAAGTTTGGTTTTCTTGGGGTTTAGTAGGAGACAGTGGTTAGAGAACCATTGCTCAATGGTGGTGAAGGTGTGCTGTGTTAGTGAGTGAAGTTCAGTCTGGGTTGAGGCAGAGCAAATGATGGTTGTGTCATCAGCATATTGAATACAAATAGATAGAGGAGTGGCTAGATGTAGATCATTAATAAAAATGGAAAACAGAAGAGGGCCTAAGATGGAGCCCTGAGGAACTCCTATAGAGGTGGGGAGAAGATTTGAGAGATGGTTGTCCCAGAGAACTGCCTGTTCGCGTTTTTCAAGATAGGATGAGAACCAGCTTAAGGCTTGATTGTCAAGAGAGAGGGAACGTAAGCGTTGTAGGAGAAGTTGATGATTAACCATGTCGAAAGCTTTAGACAGGTCTACAAAGAATGCAGAAGAAGTAGTGTTATTGTTGCGATTTATGTTGATAGAGTCGATGAAGGATAGTAGGGCAGTGGTAGTACTGTGGAATGGGCGAAACCCATGTTGGCAGGTAGCTAGGAGATCGTTGCTTAACAGGTGATTAAGTAACTGTTTGTGAATACATTTCTCCATAATTTTTGCAAGAGGAGATAGTAATGCTATGGGGCGGTAGTTAGAATACTCTAAAGAGTCACCGCCTTTGAAGAGAGGGATGATGTAGGAGATTTTCCAGACAGAAGGGATAGTGCATTCTTTTACAGTCCTATTAATTAGTAGAGATGGGGCACGCTATTGCTTTGGCACCTAGTTGGAGGTATTCTGCAGGTAATTTATCTGCCGAAGGGGTTGTTGGCTTAAGGTTTGAAGTAAGGACAAAATGTAGGAGGTAGGTATGGGTTGGAGGTGAAATGGAGGAGGGGTGGAGCTAGGCTTAGTGAGTTTGGAGATGTCAGGGCTTTGTTGATCAGCTAGCTTTAGAATGGCTGAAGTAAAGAAGGTGTTAAAGGCATTAGCTATTTCTGAGGGGGAGTTGGTGTTGGAGCCTTGTGGAGTAGGTGTGGCTGGTTTGCCAGGGGATAGAAGAGTATTAATAGCAGACCAAAATTTATTTGGTTGGTGGAGGGAAGATTGTTGTAATTGAGTGTAGAAATTTTTTTTATCATGTAGGATAGCTTGTTTCGTCATATTTCTTTTTTGTTTAAACGAGAGATGGTCAGTTATATTTTTAGTGGTTCGCCATGTGTTCCAGGCTTTGTTTCTTTTAAGAATTAGTTGCCTAGTTTTGTTAGAGAGCCATGGTGCTGTTTTAGATTTTATACGTATGGAACGCAGTGGGGCATGGTGTTCAAGGATGGTGAGAAAGGTATTATTGAAGTGGTTAACTGCTTCATCTATTGGGAGTGTTTTAAGAGGTGACCAGTTGACTTGCATAAGTTCATTTTGAAACAGATTGGGGTCAAAATGCTTTTTACAGCGGGATGATCGAACTTGGGTTGGGATGGAAAGATTAGTTTTATGCCTGATGATATAAGTTAGGGAGTGATCACTAAGGTCATCTGGGAGGGTGCCTGTTGTATATTTTGCTGGGGACTGTTTGTTAAGATCCAATCAAGTACTACTTCTTTGTTACTATGCTTGTTTGCTCTTGTAGGGTGTTTATGTGTTGAGTAAAGCCATGCAGGTTAATAAGAGTAGATGGATTAGTATGTTCACATGAGTTCCAGTCAATATTCAAGTCTCCTAAAAGTATTGTTTCTTGGAGGAGATTTAGAGAAAGCCAGTTTAGCAGGTCTTCTAATATAGTGGGATTTTTTCCCGGAGGTATATAGGTACAGATAATATTTATATTTTTGTGAGGATTGATTTGGAGTTTTGTGATAATTAATTCAGCATTTGTGCCAGCTAATAGGGTATGATTTATTATGCTTAGGTGCAGGCCTGTTTTGTAGAGTATAGCTACTCCACCTCCTTTTTTGTTTAAGCGGTCCTGTCTGAGGATATTGTAGCCAGGGGGGAGAATTTCGTTGTCTTTTATTGTAGGTTTGAGCCATGTTTCAGTTAGACAGAGAATGTCGAACTGTTGGACTTCAAGTAAAGCATGTATTTGTGGTATTTTATTGCAGATGCTACGTATATTAAGTTGGGCAATTGAGAGTGATTTGGGAGGTTTGGTAGTTAGGGTTGGCTTTGGATTAGCTAGATGGCAGTTGTTTAGTACTGGAGATAGGTCAGGGCCTGGGTTGGGGTGTATATCTCCATGTATTAGTGAGCTAATTAGTAAAAGGTTATAGAATTGTGATGGTTTGTACTGGTAAATATCACGTTTTTTGGGGTTATGAATACAATATTTGGTGTGAGTAAGACGGTGGTATTTAGGTAGAAGATAAGAGGTTTTATAGATGATATTAAGATTGTTAATGAGTGTAGGTGGGGGAGTAGTTAGGGTATATTTGCGTGGGATAGTAAGAGTTGTGGGTAAGCTTTGTTCATAGGAGGTTGAGAGATAGGTAGTGGTGAGGGTAGTTAAGAGTGTTAGTAGTAGGGTGGGGTGATGTAGGATAGGCATAGTTAGGTTGGATATATGTGAGTGACTTAAATAATTTAATTTATTCCCATTCTTCACCTTTGTGTTTACTTGTTTGATTACCTATTAATTTAGTTCAGTAACCAAGTATGTGGATTGCATGACAGACTCTTTTCAGTCACAACCTGACCTACATGGTACAAGATACAAACAGAAAATGGAAAATAGAATAAAGTATTATACCACATTCTGAAGGAATGTCAAACAGTTTGGGAAACTGCAGAAGTGGAATACAAGCACGGTGACAGATGAACATATATTGTAAGAAATGGAAGTGAGAGCAAACTAGAAGTATAACTTTGAAGACCAAACTAATAAAACTGGTCAGACAAATTAAACAGTGTGAGGCAAGATCCAGAAAATTTTGGAAAAATATGAAAGAAATTGCTCATAATAGAAAATCATCATACATATATATATATACACACACACACACACACACACACACACACACACACACACACACACACACACACACACACACACATCTATACATGCACAACATGTGATAGGACTGAAAAACCTACAAACTAACAAATTGTGTAGAATGTAAAATGTATTCGTCAACACAACAGATTATAAATACATTAAATATATTCACAAAATGTTATTCAAAACAGTTCTGGTTGCATAAAGGTGGTAAAAAATCATGCTAATAATATCCAGTTAACTTCAATGCTGAAATTAAATTAAATTATATTGAAAAATAAATACGCACATTGGACACAAAGTACAGGGATGAAGTAGAATTAGAAACAATGACCTGAAAACACGTTGGCATGAAATGACAGTATCATTGTATTTGTTATTCAGTGGGTTGTTAAAGTATGAAGAGATTCCTCAAGATTGGAGATGTGCATGTGCGAACCCATATTTAAGGGAGTTTATATCATAAGTTCGAAGTTTGAAAACTTCGAATCTCATATGATCGACATCATATGAGTGAAGTTTTCAAACATCGAACGTTTCAATGGAGATCGCCATAGGGAATATTTCCCTTCACTTCAATGTAGTGCTATCTTGGAGTTGGTCTATTTAAGTAGTGGGGGGTGCAGGGGGGCTTGCCCCCTGCATAGAGCATTCAGGTAGTTTTTTTTGTTTTTGTTTTTAGTTTGTTTATATTTTAAGTTCGATGTTTGAAAACTTCATTCATATGGAGTCGATCCTATGAGATTCGAAGTTTTCAGACTTTGAACTTATAATATAGACCCTATTTAAGGGATAGGGGAACAGGACAAACCCAGAGTCACAGACACACATAACTTAAGATTGGAGACATGCACATGCGCAACCCATATTTAAGGGACAGGGGAACAGCACAAACCCAGAGTCATGGAAACCCATAACTTAAGATTGGAGATGTGCACTTGTTCAAGCCGTATTTAAGTGAGAGAGAAACAGGACAAACCCAGAGTGATAGACACCCATAACTTTGGAGACATGCACTTGTTCAACCCATATTTAAGGGACAGGAGAACCGGTCAGCCCCAAAGTCACAGAGACCCATAACTTAAGACTGGAGATATGCACTTGTTCAACCCATATTTAAGGGACAGGGGAACCGGACATACACAGAGTCACAGAGACCCATAACTTTACTTTCTTTTTGTGGAAAACCAATGGAGAAGGTTATTTATATAATGTATCATCAAACTTAAGAAGACTAGGACTTGAAACTACATATAACCATGGATATGTTGAAAACAGATCTATAACTACCTGTAACATGATGTTCTATAATAATAGAATAACAGTTATAAATGACAAGTGGTGCTGTGGTGTAATTTATACAGTCAGCCTTTGATAAAAATCATACACAAAATCAATGGTCAATACATTTGAACAACTATTTACTGATGTAATTTTGATAAGATGGATAGCTGCATGGCTTCTAAATAGGACATGACAAAGACACATTAACTGGACAGGTGAATCTCAAGGTTACAGTCAGGGTGTCCTATAGAGCTGTCAATCAGGCCCATAATATTTACATTACGTCTTTCTGATCTATCTTTTTGATTTGTGGTGCTCTATTGTCTGCATGCAGATAACTTTAAACAGCTAAACAGGTTACATCTGTCACAGATAAGACAAAATAACTTGAGTACTTCAAACCATTTGGGCACAGGAGAATAATATGTTGATAAATTTATCAACAGCAAAGCCTATGAGATTTCAGAAAGATAGATTGAAGAATGAGTAAGTAATACAGCACACTGTGATTTAAAATGTGGATTCATTTAATAACCTGGGTATATGGGTATATTGAGGTTTTTTTATGATCACGCCAGTAAATTGGTTAATGATCATTTTTAACTATAGGCTGTAAAAACAAAAACATTAAAAAAATAAAAAAAGATTTATAAAGTCTAGGAAATCAGAAATGATGAAGTGATGGATGTACATTAGACCCAAATTAGAGAATGGAATAATAACTAAAATCTTATAATAAAATTAGAATAAGTATATTGGAAAGTGCACAGCAAAAATATATCCAGGGCATGCATGGATCTGAAAGTTTCAGTTATTACAAAAGATTAAAATATTTGAACTTTTTACTCCATTGCATATTGATATTTAAGTGGAGACTTCAAGAAAAGAGTAATTAGAGACTACCTTTAGGAATGTTTACAGTTATCAAAAAGTAGTAAATAATCAGACAATCTGTGTAGGAGATGACACAGGAATGAGAGATGTAGTAATTTGTTTTCTGTAAGAGTAGCTGACACATGGAATAACGTTTCTAATTATAATAAAGTAAACACTACTTTAGAATTTTTTAAGAATGTTTTCTTCACTGAAATGACTGTTCTGATACATCTGCAAGCTAGAAGAGCGTTATTGCTCATGCCTAAAATATTTGTATGTATGCTCATGTATATAAAATGTGTAAATATAAATAAGTTGTTTAATCGACTGGCTATGTTACATATACAAGGATGCATTCATTTTTTATGTTTTATTTTTAGGTGTAATGGTATTCTTTAAACTAATAAGTGTATATTACAGATATCTTGCATTGTCGTGATTGATCAGCAAATCCTCTACAACAAAATATCACATTTGCTCTCAGTTGCAATTTACACTGTTTCACTGTACAACTGTTACATTATATCAAAAATAGCTATGTATGCATAGATAAGTCATTAGTTGCAAAATAGTCAAATAAATAAAGCCATGTCTTCACATGAGACCTGTGTGTCTGCTTGCTTGTTTATTTTTTAAATAAACGAAATCACAATTTCACATAGAATGTGCGTGCCAGTTTAGTTATTTATGTATGTATGTATGAATGTCAGTTAAAAGTGTACTGGCTAGTTCTACAGTAAACTCTCAGTTAACCAGCACCCATGGGGATTGGTAGATGTCATATAACTGCAGTTTCTAGTTGCTTGAGAGTTACTATTAAAAATAGTCCTGTACTACTATTTTATTTGGTTTGACTTGTTCTCAGGCTGGGGAGACAGGGACTGTATTCCTAACTTCTTGTTTAAAATTCTAAAACTCTAAAAATGTAAGGTATGTTTCTGCGGGGGGGGGGGGGGGGCAGAAAGTGCAACGCATAAAAATTGTACTATATTTCTCCAATATTTTTTGCCAGTTGCTTGAGAGTGCCGGCTCCTTGAGTTCTAGTTAACTGAGAGTTTACTGTAATTAGAAAAAAAAAAATTAATTTCTTGTGATTTCATGACACTTCAGTTATAACTGAAGACATACCTCTCAGCTTGTAAATGTTGTTGTGTCTTTCGGCTTTTCCCAGTTAGGGGTCGCCACAGCGAAACTCCAGTCCGCTAATGATTGGCAGTAGATTTTTACGTGCTGAGTTGCCAGCCCTGATGCACAAACTTCAACGAAGGTACGCCAATTCACGCATGTCTCCACACAGAAGACGCTCTAGCTGAGAATCGAACAGGACAACGTCTTACTGTGAGGCGACAACGCTACTGCACCACCACCACCGCAGTTACCTCTCAGCTATTTCTGTCAAGACTTTCGTATCTATATTTACCTCTCAGCTTGTAAATATAGATACAAAAGTCTTGACAGAAACATTTAATTGGCTAAAGTAGTCACCAAAGTGCAAGATAAGGGAGTAGTGAATGGTACCTTTACTCAAATGTGCTTACAAAAACAATAAGGTGCAAAGCAGAAGACAGAATCCATATGGCTCTGAGATGATCGGGTACTCCCCAGCAAATACCCTCTACCATTTCTCTTCCAACTATCACTAAAGAACAGGTCCTCACCACACTTTCCACATTTAAAAACACTGCATCAGTAGGCCCTGATAATATCCATGAATGCCTCCTAAACAGCTTCAAACATGACCTGTCAGGCCCACTAGAATTTCTGTTCAACCACAGCCTCCAGACTGCTCCATCCCTAGGGAATTAAATACTGCAACTGTCACCCTACTACACAAAGGTGGAACATCAACTGATCTAGGGAACTACAGATCCATAAGTTTGTCTAATCTTGCATGCAAAGTCATGGAAAGAAATATCACGGACCTGATAAAGACATAGGAAATATTAAAAAAAAAAAAGGACCCATCCCTGTTTGGTTTTGTCAATGGCAGTTAATGCCTACTAAACCTGATGAACTTTTCGGGAAGGTCCCTAGCACCATGGATGAGGGGAAATTATTTTATTGATTTAAAATGTATTTACCGGGAAAGTCCTACTTGGAATGAGACAATTTTTACTGGAAGCTGGGAAGAAAAGCTCCAGATGCATATCTTTCAAATGTGGGAGGAAACAGGAGCACCCAGAGGAAACCCACATGAATGCAGGGAGGACATGCAGACTCCCCACAGAAGGGACCTCAGCCAAGAATAACCTTTGAGGGAAATTGGTTAGGCTTAAAAGGTAAAGAAGGGCAGTTTGGCTAGTACTTACCTATGAAGATCTAATAATTCATTACGATGCAATTTAGGTTGGCATTATGGTTAAGGTATTTGCCATATAGACACAAGGTGCAGGGTTTGATTCTCACATGGGTTAATTGGTTAAGCTTAAATGGCCCACGAAGGCAGTTAACCTACTACTAATCTATGAACCTATGTGCTACAGTGGTGAGAAAATTGCTTTACATGGTGCAACTGATAAGTAAGGGCAAGGCATCCAGATCTAAGGAGATCATAGCGCCACTATATTCAGCTCTCATTAGACCAATAATAGAGTACAATGCATCCTTCGGCTTGTACTTAACCAGGCATGTGCCAACAGCTAGAGCTGCCACACAAATTCCTCATTAAAAGAATACAGGGTATAAATAGCATGTCCTCTGTGGACTGCATCAAAGCCCTGTCCCTGTACTGAGTCTCCTACAGTCTACTGAGAGGTGATCTATGCCTACCCTACAAGGCATTCTCCCATCCAGTCCTGATTAATCTGATACATTCAACAAACAAACAGCACTGGAATTATCTGATCTAAGGTTCTAAACCTCATCTGTGACATAAGCAAAACATGTTGGAGGAACAGAGATGTCTCTCAGAGATGAACTCTTCTCTGGAACACACTTCCCATTCATGTCAAACAGAGCTCTTCTCTAATCCCATTCAGATGCAATTTGGTCCAATAGAAGGGAAACTGCAAATTCACCCCTGGCTTGTCACCTGTGGACTTTATGGACAGGAGCAGCTTGTAGATGCCCTAAGGCAGAAACATTTACCAAAGTCATGCTAGTCCTACAGCACTGATGATTATAACAATTGGGGCATGAATGGCTAGGCTTAAAAAGGTTCTTTGGCCATTAGCTAAGTAACTTATTATGATTCTAAGTTTTTTTTGTTACGGTGAGTTTCAAATGCATGAAACTGCTTTCCTCAGAAATCTGTGAAACAAGAACATGTTATAATCCAGAAATACATACAATAACCAAAATCAGCTATAGTGGGATGTATGAAAAGGTTAGCAATGAGCTTCTCTTTAAATAAGATACACTTTAATGGGCAGATTTACTGGGCTAAGACATGCTTGGGTGATTAAATTCTAGGTAGCTGTATGAAGTGCATCTTCAGTAAATGTATGCTGTGTCATACTTACTTTCAAGGCCATGGACATTTTCCTTATGTGGGTTTGCCAGTGCAACATTCCACCCTGTATACAGATGTTGCATTATTCCTTTAACTAGATTATCCCTCAGAGCTCAACAATATTTTAGGCAGTCTTGGTGTGCAAGCTCCCTACATGACAAGCTTATGGTCGCACAATTGAAAATGACAGTAGATGGGAGCATTTTAAGCTTCTTGAATGCAACTGAAATAAGGCAAAATTAAATTGCTGTCTGTGGCAAGATTCCTAGACATTGTGCATACTGCATAGGGGCACTACACAGGGAGTAGCCATTAAAACCATACACATTCCCATCTATAAATATAGTGACATTATAATTTAAATTCGTAAGTATACTAATACAGGTGGTATATTTTCAGTCAACCAAGAACTCCTATCACTGTAGTGTTATAGGAATCAGTGGTGCCCTAAATTCCAAATCAGATGACATACACATCTACCAAGACATTCAGCTATACCTCTGAAACCCCATCAAGTTAAGATAATACTATACTAGGCTTTGGGAACAACCACCATTATATCATATCCTCATGAAGAGGTAGATGAGCACAATGAAGGACAGCAGCTCCATGGGCCCAAAAAATCCCAGTAAGTTTTACTAGTGCTGTACAATACTCTCTTCTACTACAGGGGTTGTCCGCAAGCTATGTCAGTTATCCAAAGTGGTTCCTGTCCAAATGGAGGGTCTACTGCTTCCTTTGGTAAGTACCGAACCATTAGTGTAATCAGCAAAATGTGCAGGGTAGAACAGGAATATTGTACTTATTCAGGTAGGCATGGGTGGCCTTTTGCATCCGGATAATAATCATTATTTCATTATGAGATAATATGTCACCGGACAAGATTGTATCGTGGCAGATCAATAAATACACATTAATGACAAAAAACAATCTCAATGAACTCAGCCATTGGAATGAGCAACGAGATTTGGTCATTACCAGTATGGGTCAGTTTTGTTCCCCACCAACGTCAATGTCCTCTATGGTCATATCAGACCACAAATCATAACCCTCAAACTCAGTGCAAGAAATCTGAACAAAGCTTAATATAATGTGTGACAAGGGCAAGTAAATGGGGTTGAATTTTAAATTTTGCAATTATAAATTTAGAAAATTGATACAGTAACAGATTTCTGTAATAACACACATTTTTCTGAAGGATATGAAGTCAGAAATTCAAATGTACATCATTAATTAGTGGCTTCAATCCTCAGTAATTTCTCAGAAAACCATAAGTTTTATGAAGAGCAAATCAAAAATGTGAATCACAGATCTGGACATTCTGCAAAAATCTAGACAGTTGAGAGATATGCTGCAAATTGCAAATCATTCACATTCTGCATAAGACTGAAGTCTGAATCAATTATGAATACATCAGTACTTGGAAATTATGCAAGGGCTTATCTACTAAAACTGAGTGATAACCTGGCTAAGAACCCCATCATATCTCTGAAGTATCCAGACATTAGCAGCATGTTCCGATTTTTGCCTCAAAGTTTTGGTCTGTTCCACATAAAATTTGTGTTTTTTCTGGCAGATAAATGAGGAATGAATTCACTAAACAAAACACATTTGAGTCTCAGACTTCACGTTATTCAGAAAATGTATGCAGATGCAAAACGTTTTAGTCTAGCAACTTTCTAGCTTTCTAAGAGGAACATTTAAAATGTATACATATTTTTGGGCTGTTGAATCCCACCCCCACCCGATGCTTTGTACAACTTTGTTATTCTAAGATGTTGAGAGGTATGAACCCTACTGCTTATGTGATATACTTAACTGTCAAATTCTAAGCACATGTAAATAGATGCATCTATCCACTTCAGAAATCATTACAATGCCAAATTCAAAAATAACCCCTCTGTAGCAGAATCCTAATATAAACAGGTGCTATAATAAAATAAAAAAAACTCACTGCATGCAAAACAAAAAAAAATAATAATAACTTTCAAGATACAAAAATGCTTTTCTTAAACTGAACAAGGGAACTTCAAACCTCAATTAAATCAAAAAGCCAAATATGAGATAAAAAGAGCCGCCTTGTTGAAGGATAACAACAGGGCATTCTTTAACTATGTTCTAAACCTCAGAAACAATGCCCAGCACTGCTTAGACTTAATAGCAAATGATATTATATGATAAGTAGTAGGCTAGTTGCTGTTGTAGGTCATTTTAAGCCTAGCCAATTTTCCTTTCAAAATGGAGAATCAAACACTGTACTTTGTGTCTGTGAGGCAAACACATTTACCACAATACCAATCCACACTTCAAAATATTTCTTGAGAGTAGAAGTTGATTGTTAACAACCGTGGTTGAGGTTATGCTTACCTGACCCTATAGTCAGGTAATTGTGGAAGCATGTAGGTGACATGGTTCCTTTCTGCTTGAGAGGGGGCATGGAGATTTGTCTGGCAGAATGTGAATTTAGCAGCAGATAGTAGCTGATGTTAATGCAGTGGGAGGACACAGCAGGATATATGACCATGTGTGCCGTAAGGCCACTGACATGATTTCAGACTGGATGAGAGCAGCCTGTGACTTTATGGCTACATGGGGAGAACCTGCTAAAGAGCCAGCACTGACATCAAATGAACAGTTCCTAGCCACTGTCAACAGAGTTTGCCAGTAGCAGGGGAAACCACTAGTCCAGGTACACGTCCAGTACCAAGGGTTAAATGTTTTAAATGCAACCAGTGGGCCATGTAGCATACAGATGTCCATGGAGGCAAGGTGGGGAAGAAAAGGTGGGAGAGTCAGTAAGTGGGAATGACAAAATGCCAATGGTAGGTTGTCTTGAGACAACAAGGGTACCAAAGCACCACAAGAGGTTATATCCTATCTTAGTGAATGGAAAAGTGGCCATGGCTAAGAGAGGCACAGCCTCTGACCTAACCATTGTGAAGCCTGCAATAGTTACAGAGGAGCACTACTTGCTTGGGTAGTCTACTCCAGTCTGAGCTTTAGGAGGGACCCCATTCCAAATACCTTTGGCTAGGCTTCACCTGGACTGAGAGGGTGGAAAAGGAAACAAGCAAGTAGGTGTGTTTGAGGATATCCCTGCAGAGGTCCTGATTGGGAATGATTTTGATAATGTAGTACCGTGTGTTCATGCGGTTACACACAGTCAGGCTTGGAGACAAGCATGTGGGTCTGGGTAGCCTGGTGGAGACCCAGATAGACTGCACAATTGCAGCCAGGACTTGTGAGGTGGTTACTTCAGGGAGGGATCTACCCTGTAGCAGTGAGACTGAAGGTGAGTCATAGCTGTTTGTGGGTACTGATGTTCCCTTGGATAGAGTGACTGCAAGGGCAGAGGTGAGTAGTAGTACCCAGGCTGACATTGAGACACCGCTGTCAGAAGATACCAGACTTCTTGTGGAAGGGGAGCTGGGAAGGGTTACTAAGAGAGAGTTGAGACAGGCTTAGCTTTCAGACCCTACATTACAAGGCCTGAGGGAGGTAGATAGTGAGGCACCTGATTCTCAAGGAAAGGGGCAATCTGTTTATTGGGACAAAGGGTTACTGTATAGAGAGTGGACCCGTGAGGGAGGTCTAGGGGTGAGAGAATACAGTCTACTGTCTGGCACTTCTAGCCATAACCCATGATATTCCCTTTGCAGGTATAAAGGCATAAAACATACAAAGAGATGTATTATGCAGAACTTCTATTGGCCTGGGATTTCCAGAGATGTAACAGGGCACTGCAGGACCTGTGGTGGTGCCAAAAGGTAGGCAAGGCAGGACACAAGATGAAAGCTCCTTTGATGCTCTTGCCTGTGATTGAGGAGCCATTTCAGATGGTAGCTATGTTTATTGTGGGGCCTCTGAGTACCCCAAGTCCCACAGGGAAAATAGTATATCCTAGTGGTAGTAGATTATGCTACCAGATACCCTGAGGCAGTGGCTCTGTCCTCCACTGAGGCAGAAAAGGTGGCAAATGCTTTGTTAGAGATTTTCAGCAGAGTAGGGTTTCCAAAGGAAATACTGACTGATAGAGGTGCTAATTACATGTCAGACCTGCTGGCTTGTCTGTGGAAGTACTGTGGGGTGAAGCACCTAAAGACCACCCCCTTCCACCCCCAGACTAATGGTCTTGCTGAGAAGTTACACTCTACACTCAAGATGATGCTATGGGCATTTGCAGACCAGTTTAAGAGGGAGTGGGGCAAATATTTGCCCCATCTGTTTGCTTATAGAGAGGTACCCCAGAAATCCACAGGTTTTTCACCCTTTGAGTTGTTGTATGGGCAGAGGGTGACACTGCACTTCTAACCCCTATAGATTATGTTAATAAAGAAAGAGATAATGACAAACTAGTCCCCCCCCCCCTTATTTCTATACTCGTCTAAAGCTTTCAACACAATTTGTCATACCAAAATTCTACTTCAAATGTCCACATTAGGTCTATCACAGAGCACCCCTCTATGTCTCAAAAGTTACTTGTTCAACAGGTATCAGTCAATAAAATGGCATTCCGCCCTCTCTCCATACCTCCCAGTCACCACCAGTGTACCACAAGGCTCTATCCTTGGTCTTCTCCTCTTTAGTACACCAGCACCCTCCACTGACCCACAGAACAGGCTTCCCACATACAGTACTTCAAAAATACACCACAAATGAAGCAGTCAGAGAGTGGAACAAGGAAACAGCTTTAATCCATCCTTTCAGTCCTGGTACCTCGGCATTTCGCCTTCAATGGGACACATTTACACATTTTCAAAAACTCTTTTTATATATGCATCAATTAAGCAATTAAACAATCAGTTCATCAATTCAAACAATTTTAACCCTCTCAGCACAAAATATTTCTTTATAAAAAGTTCATCAAATACAATTTATAACATTACATTGCTTTACATTTTCTTAAATTTAATTAATTCATTTTATAATATAATATACTTATTATTATACACAATTTCAAAAATGCAAATATAAAATAAATACATTTTAAGACTCAAAACTACTCTAATAAATTTCATCCATTTTCTAAATTCATTCCATTGGGAAATAATGTGTGATACCCTATAATCATTCTCTGTTCGAGTTTGTTCAAAGCAGTTTTAAAATTCCCTGTGCACAAGTGGGGTCTGGCAAGTACACTGAATCTAAAGCCTTCATTTTTACCACCATGTATATTGCAAAAATGAGCGGCCACCGGACTCTCTGAATTGCCCCTCTTTATGTCACCCAAATGCTCCAAAATGCAGACCTTAATCTTCCTAGTAGTCTGCCCAATGTACCACATAGGTGGATCACAATCACATCCCAAAATATACACTACACCAGATGACATGCAGTCAAATTTCTCAAAAGCAACATATCTCTTTCCGTTTATTTTAACCCCATGCATATTTTTGATTTTATTACAAACTGAACAACGGCCGCAACTATGCATTCCAACATTACTATCTACCATGGGTTCCAATTTCCTATTTAATATTTCCTTTAAATTTGAATACCTTTTATAGGAGAAAGTGATGTGTTTTGGAAAAAGATGACCAACCGTTGAATCTTCACATACCACATGCCACAACCCTCTTATAATTCTCTCCATTATATCAGAAAAAATAGAATAGACACAAAAAATATATTGTCTAATTCTGGAACACATACAGTACACTGATGACTCTGCACTCATATGTGTATCAGATAACTTGGCACATCTACAAAAAATTATTCAGGAAGTTGTAACAGACACTGAAATATGGCTTTGTAACTCACAACTCATGCTCAGCTCCCCCCCCAATAGTACTGTTTCCCCCAGGATTGTGCCATGAAAAACAACATTCAAAATCCTCTCACACTATCAAAAGTCACTTCTAATAGCAACTAATGAGGGAGGATAGTGGATGATTATAAGTAATATTGAATAGTAATAATGATCATAATACTAATTATTAATTATAAAAGTGGATGATGACCTCTAAGTTTGCAGATGACTGCAAACTAGGAGCAGTCACTGAATCCTCAAATGATTTGACCAACCGGGCAGGGACGTTGGTCTCAAATAAATAACTGGTGTCAAAACCACAGTCTAAAATTAAATACTAAAAATACATTACTGTATCTTTTGGGAAGTCATCTACTCCTGGGAACTACCACACTGATAATATGTCCCTAAGACATTTACCTAGTTGTTCAGGATTTGGGAACTTATGTGGACAATGATTTAACTTTTGTCCAACATGTGTCTGTTGTTGTAAGAAAGTCCTCTATTGCACAGATTATAAACAAAGGGATTGTGCCTAGATCTAGCGATGTCACTGACCCCCTTTACTCAGCCTTCACTGGGCCAATTATTGCACATAATGCCCCCTTTTGGCATGTATCTGTTCAGACACATGCAACAACTGGAGCTCTCACAAATATACCTTACTGAAAGCATACAAGGACTAAACAACAAGTCCTTCATGGACCATCTGAAACCCCTATCAATATACTTGGTAAACTACAGATTCTGAAGAAGTGATCTGTGTCTGGCATGCAAGGCAACCTCTGACCTATTACTAATGGATTTATTGCACATCACTAAGTCAAATGGCATCAGAAATACTTTGCCTAGGCATCTAAACGTCTTCTGCAACAGTAATAGAACAGTTTGGAGGAACAGATATATTTCACAGACAATACTGCTGCTGTGAAAAAGACTCCCCATTCACATAAAACAAAGTTCATCCCTATCCATTTTCAAGTGCAACTTAAATATATGGATGGGAAACAGAAATTTTACCCCACAACTGCCCTATGCACTAAAAATGGGCAGATGCAGCTCCTAAATGCTTTATCCTAGGCATATGGCCACTCAAATTATCTATGGTATGATCCCAGTTATTCTCATTAGGGATAATATGTAATTATTAACCATGGGACAGGTAAGGCCAATCTATGACCAAATGGGACAGATTATTTCAAACACAAAAAGGGAAATTAACTAGATAAAATGGCCTGCAAGAGCTAGTACTTACCTTACTTATGAACCTATAATCTTACATTTGAGATGCACATACAAAAATGCATAAAAAAATTACCAGAAAACTGCAATGCTTTACAGATCCAAAAACTTTCTCACCAACACTACAGCTACACTCTCCTCTACTTAACACCTCCCCTCAGTAGTTTATGAAGCACCCATTCCTACTAACTTCCAGGCAGCATAAAAAACTAAGTATGAGCAATGCTATAATAAAGTGGCTAAATTATCAGTAAATGCCCCTTTCAGAACCCACTACTGTAGGGCACTGAAAGCCTAAATTGGTTAGAACTAACCTATCAACTAACATATACAGAGCTTCTTCACACCTACAACATTAGCCAGCAATCATCTGCTTGTCTAGCACTAAATACGGTTCTGTACAATTATGTTCGTACTCCATCATTATGACTCAGGGAGGAAAACCCTTTCTGTCCACAACCCTATCAAATCTGCAGGGCATGATCTATATTTAGACCATGTTGCTAAGGCCTGGGACTCCTTACCTATATCCATCAGATCAATACCCTCCCTTCCAGTCCTTGAAAACCATTCAGAAATAAATCTTAGCTAAAATCTATCTCGTTTTTTTGCCCAACCGCAGGATAATGATATTCCTAAATATGAACAAGGGTATAATATTAGAGAAGTACCTTGCAGGATGAGCAGTAGCAAATCCCACCCTAACCACACTTCCAGGCCAACAATTCCTGGAGGTGTGTGGAATCTGCTGAATACTGATTCCTGGGCCAAAATGAATATTGATGTATGGGCGAGCACAAGAGTGGGTTTTGGTTTTTATTTATATGACTTTGTTAGTTTCACACATTTTTCACAGTTCCTTCAGGTGATCAGGCAAATGTAATCTGATCAGCACAGTATTTAAATGTGTTGTATGACCATCACAAAATCCAAGCTGTCCAACACCACAAAACGGTTTCTCAAAATAGTACAGTTCACTGCTTAACTGGTCACCTGTACTTAAGGCATCCACTTCTGTAAAGAAGCAGGGGGTGCAGTGCCCCCACAAGGGAGTGCAGGGGGCTGGCCCCCATGAAAATACAAAAAGAAAAAGAAATAAATTACTTCCTTGTTAACTGTACAACAGGCTTATTAAGTTAATTTTGTGCGTGAATATTAAACAGTTTTCAGTAATAAATACATGATGTGACATGCAAATTAGCATGCCTGCCAGTCATCGGCCATTTTCACAACTATTTTCCCTGTCAATCACTATTGACACACCCATATCTGCACAGAACTAAGTGAGAGGTACTTCTCTAATATTATGCCCGAACAAGTTCCTAATCATACCGCACACCTCCTGACACACCCTTTTCACTCACTATCTAACTTTATCTAGATAAGTGGACACCTACCCATTTAGACTTTCCCAGTAGTTAGACATCAGTAAACAGATATCATGCTTGACCTTATCCTTACAAATGTTTCCTCTGCCTACACCCCATTAATATAATACAATACAATACAATACGATATACAGCTTGTGATTGCAACAACGGCAATGTTGTACTTTACTGGCTCACCTTCAGTTTCGCGCGGGAGTGGGCATGATCTAGATGATTGATGAATGAACTTGAATATGAAATAAGGCATGATTGGCATGCCATGCATATTAGCCACTGACACTAACTCATCTGCTCATATGCATTCATTGTATGCATCATGCTAGGGGCTAACATGCATGGCATGCCAATGTCTAAATATACACTCAAAAGGAATCCCCCTGCACGGAAGTGATTGCACGGCTCAAAAACACATGGTCAACAAAAAGCAGAAGCCAGCAACTGTGAACTGTATGAACTAATTTAATTAGTTAAAAAATAAAAAAAACACAAAGATAACAGACCGGTTTCGGCTATGGTGTTAACCTAGCCTTCATCAGTGTAAATACTCAAAACATCTTGAGGTTCTTTTTATACATTGACATAATTAGTCACAAAGTTTCATTGGTGAGCTCATGAATATTCATTAGTATACAAAATCATAAATATTCATTAAGACCAGGCTGGAAAAGTCCACCTAATTTCACAATCCATTTCTTTTCTTTTATATTTAGTTTGCTGTGCCAACCAGATTTATTAGAGCTGTCGCCTATTATTTTATCAATGATGGTAAAGTGAAATCTTGCTGTGGTTAGCGTTGCCACCCCTCCGTTTTTTTTCCGGAGTGCCCGGAAATCAGTAGGGCACTCCGGTTCTCCAGTTCTTGCTGTTGGAGTCCGGAAATAGCGACGTCAGGCTCGTCAGCGCGTATTTAAAAAAAAAAAAAAAAAAATTCCCATCTTGGACTCTCGTTGATTGGCTGCTTGCTGCAGACGAGGTTCGTGCAGCAAGCAGCCAATCAACACATAGAGTTGCTAGTCACATCCCTGCAAAGCCCGCGAAAATTTCTGCATAAAAAGCGGCACTTCAGCTTCTAGTTTTTACCTTTTACTTACTCTGTACTGTAAAAGGTGGTGTTTAAGATCTGAAATTTCTTGGACGTCTTCGGTGGATTGCTGGTTCGATTGCCTGCTGCCTGGAAGGATTGCCTGCTGCCTGGAAGGATTGCCTGCTGCCTGGAAGGATTGTCTAGCCCTGCTGCCTGGAAGCCCTGCTGCCTGGAAGGATTGCCTTAGCCCTGCTGCTTGCCTTGCTTGCTGGAGTCTTGCCTTGGAGGAGAAGTGCTGTGGACTGGGTGGTGGTGTGTTCCCCTGCTTGCTGGCCCTTTAGCTGCCTGTTCTCTTCTGCTGCTGAGAGCTTGTTTAAGTAGCCCTGCAGCTGATTTTTCTGGAGGTAAGTGGAATTTTTTTAATGGATGAATTCTTTGGAATTAAGGTAGATTTTCAAAGATTAGTGTGACAAGGGGAATGAAATATTGCCAGCACAGCTACTAGTGATTTTTTTAAATATTAAATTTATATTAATTCACTAGCTATGCTGGTACTATTTCATTCATTGATGGTGACAAGATGTGTGTAACTATCTGATGTTCAACATGTGGTGATTATTAACTAGAACAGTTTCTAATCTGGTTTTGGACTTGGTTGCAGTGAATATATAATGACTTCATGATTTGTATAAGATGCTTGGACTGTAGATCTGTCTTTTCTAGTCTGTCATCACCGTGATGTTTACCTTGACCTGTGTTTCTTCCTAGGGTGTCTGTCGTACAGTCTTCATATTATAGTGAGGCTTAAATGTAGCTTTTTGTCTAGTTTGTCATTACAACTGTTTACCTTTTATCTGTGTTTTCTAGGGTATACCGTCTATACCAAAGCTTAGCTCATTTGATGTTACAGTGAATATATGATTACATGATTTGTATAGGATGCTTGGACTGCAGAACTGTCTTTTCTAGTCTATCATCACCGTGATGTTTACCTTGACCTGTGTTTCTTCCTAGGTGTCTTGGGTATATAGCAAGGCTTAATGTAGCTGCTTTTCTTTGGGACTGTCAATGTGAAATATCTCATGTGGTTTTGAGCTTGTTACAGTGAATATACACAGGATATTTTCTAACGTTTTGTTGTGTAGATATTTAAGTTTTGAGACTACTTAAATATTTATTTAGTGACACTGGGCCACTACCTTGGCATTGGTCAAACTAGCAATGTTTATTACTATTGCACAGTAAGACTGAACACACTTTGTTAGGGCCTTAAAGTTGCTTATAAGGAGTAGCTGGCTGATTATGTTGTAGTCTGGGGAAAAGGGGGGCATAGTTAGTAAACTTGTGCCAGCCTTTCCCTTGTGTATATAAATCAGACCTCAAGTGTGTCTCAACAGCTTTAGCAGGGGCCCAAAGCACTGTTTGATAAATAGGGTGCTGGAGGTCTTCACTTGGCCACTATGCTCAACTCTAACTGTGCCAGTGGGAGGAGGTGGTGGTGAGGATCTGGAGTGGAAAAGGGGAGAAACCCCCCAAGTTGACTGGTCTCTGTGCTTTGCACTTAATATGGGGTGTTGCATCTGGAATTGTGGGGCTACGGAATTCATCTTTATGTCTGCCCATACGGTATCTTATCATTATGCAAGTTATTACTGTTGCAGCCAGAGGGTATTATGATTGCTGAGTTACATATTTCATGTTTATCATTGTGTCGGCCCACACTATGTCCTGTTGGTCTTTATGCAAGTTATTATAATTGTAGCCAGAGGGTATGATTGCTGAGCTGCCATGTATTTCATCTTTATCTTGTCAGTCCACAGTATGCCTGAACTTTCTTGCTGTGTTCAGACTCAGCTGGATAACGTTTGCGCTGGGTTCTACATAAAAGTAGAGGGTCTTAATTTGGTGCATTGCTGTAGTGTCTGACCCATGTGTTTTACACACAGTTGAATGCCTTCTGTGCATATTCTGCTGTCACACCAGGTTCATGTGTAACAGCTGCAGAAAGTCCCTCAGACAGGAGTTGCTTCTGCCTTTCATTGCTTTACCTTCACTGTAATTTTTTATGAGGAGTCTCATTTTTTTTCCCTATACCAACTTGGTATTACTAGGGTGTGAAAGTCTGGAGATTCACATGTGAATGTGAACTCTGGCTAGTGGCTACTGACTGACACAGGCCCCACCAGGCACTGGTGTTGGTCACAAGTGTTTTGATTTTGTATTAATAGCTGTTTTGGTTTATTGTAGTGTTGAGCAAGGATCCTACAGGAATCATGTTCAGGAAAAGGTCAATGGATCATCAAGAAGAGGCTGAAAGCGTCTCCTAAGAGGTTTTTCTGCAGTTATAATAAGGTGTGGGAGCAAAGCTACTCATGGGTGCGACCTGTTCCAAATGCAGATGCCATAGCAAAGTGCACATCCTGTGGAACAACTTTCACTGTAAAATGGGATGGGGAAAAGGCATTGAAAAGCCATCAGAAGTCAGACAAACATCATCAAAGCCTTCAGTTCCAGAGGCAGAACCTCGTAATGACCAAGTTTATTCAGCCACGTAGTGTAACCAGTGAAGCTTCCAAAGTCACTGCAGCTGAAGTGACAGCAGTCTATCATGGAGTGAAACATGGTCACTCATATGTATCCATAGATTGTGGAGGTAAGCTGGCACCGACAGTCTTCCTGATTCTACTTTGGCTTGAAATTCACCTGTGGGAAGACAAAATCTGAGAGTATTGTCATGAATGTTCTTGCACCTCATTCAGAGGAGCTCCTTCTGCAGGAACTTGGCAATTCCTATTTCTCAGTGGGATCAGATGCATCCAATAAAGGGAACAGAAAAATGTTCCCTTTAGTTATTCAGTACTTTACTCACACCCATGGCACACAACAGAAACCCCTTGATTTCTATGAGGATCATAACGAAAGTTCTGAATGTATCTTTACTAGAATAAAGGACATCCTTGTGCATAAAGGACTCAAAGTACAAAACATTGCTAGCTATGCTGCAGACAATGCCTCAGTCAATTATGGAAAGCACAGGTCTGTTTTAAAAGTTTGAAATCTGAGGTGCCTCACATCATTGCAGCAAACTGTTTATGCCATGTAATACATAACTGTGCCAAGCATGCAAGCAAGGCCCTTGCAAAGTTTGATGTGGAGACTCTGGTTTTGAAAGTACATAGTGAGTTTTCAGCATCTGCTAAAAATGGCACTGTTGAAAGGCTTCTATTCTTTCCTAGACCAGGACTTTAAGGAAATAATGCAACATGTTGTAACAAGGTGGCTGTCTTTGTTCCCAGCTGTGGCAAGGCTGGTAGAATGTTGGCCTGCTATTAAAAGTTATTTTATTAGTCAAGGGCCTGAGGACTGTCACCCCTTATCTGGAAATTTGTGGAGGCCGATGAGGATGGCATCAGTGGGGATGTGTCTGAGGCAGAGTGCTACATACATTTCATGCACTACATCCTGCAGGTATTCCACAAGTCTATAGCAAAACTTGAAAGTAACACTCTCTCTGCTCCAGAGTTGTACACCGTGATGAAAAGTCTAAAAGATGAGTTGCAGAGAAGGCTAGATGACCAGTTCTTTGGTACTAAAGTTTCATCTGCCTTACAGCACTTTACTCCAGCTGTCGCACAGCAGGTCTGTAGGACCTTCTGTGAGTTGTACAGTAAAGCACTTTGTTACCTACAGAAGTGGTTTGACTATGATAATAGTCCCTTTAAAGCTATGCAGGTCCTCAGCCTCCAACATCCTGTAACTTGGCCAGAACTGCGTACAGTTGCAGACCTCTTCAAACTGGATGTGGACATTGAAGCACTTTACTCAGACTACTGTACTTTAACTGCTGCATTGCCAGCCCTGTTACAGATGACAGAGGCATCTGTAAGTGATCGCTGGGTGACTTTTTTTAGTAAAGCTCCAGACTGCAAGCCACTTTACAGACTGGTGCAGTTTGCTCTTTCAATCCCCCCCCCCCAGCAATAGCTTTGTGAAAGGGTTTTTTCACTTATGGGGAATGCGTGGACTGATGTAAGAAATAGAATGCTTGTGTCACTTGTGAAGGCAGAGTTGCAGGTCAAGCTAAACTTTAACATGAGTTGTTCGCAATTTTATTCATTTGTGAGAAATAACCAGCCATTACTTGAGGCTGCTAGATCAAATGCCAAATATAGCTTCAAGTATAAGCAATGATTTCTAGCAAAACTGAAGATACTTTAAACAGTTGCTTTTCTTTTACTATTGTGTGTGGTGAACCCTTAATGTACTGCTTTGAATGAACTGGTGTTTTTAATATCTAATTGTATTTCCATTTTAGTACTACCTGTGATATGAGACTTGGGCTTAGTTTTCCCATGCTTGTGTGTGATGTACTGTTGTATGTAGTGAACCTTTTGAAGTATTGCTAAATAAAGTTTTTTTTTAATTTACTTTTGACTCGTTGCTCATTTTTCTACTTATTGGTAACTGTATGTGATATTAAAGACTTATGCTGAAGGGTGCTAGAGTAAAGGGGTGTGGCTATTAAAAGGAATGGGTGTGGCTTGATTGTGCATGGGGCGGGGCTTGTTTGTCAGGAAATGGCCCAGTAGAAAGGTGGCAACCCTAGCTGTGGTATGTTTAAGAGTGTGTTTATCCAAGGCGTTACTCATTCTTTTACATTTAACATCACTAAGGTGTTCAGAAATACGTAACTTGAGAGGTCTAGATGTTTGTCCCATGTAAAATGCATGACAACTACAAGAGGCCATATAGATAATCCAATCCGTGCTGCAATTTGCAAAAAAACTGATATCATGTATAGTACTGCATTTACTACTGGAGAATTGTTTGGTTTTTAGCACATGTTTACAATGGCTGCAATGACCACATGGCATGCAGCCCACAAGTTTATTTCCAGAAATTAAGGTTTGGATCGTATTCTGGTTAGTAGCATCATGGTGATGTTTGTAGTGACTGAAATGAGATCCAAGATTTCCCCCCTTCTAAATGAAAACATGCAGGTCTCGGATAAATGTTGTGACAAAACATTGTCAGCTAGGAGGATGTTCCAATGCCATCTAATGGCATCAGTGACTCTATTGTATTTCTGCCGTATGTAGTGATGAATCGTAGATTGTTGTTTGTGTTCTGTGATTTATGTTTATATTTAAGGAGGTCTTCCCTGTCCAAATTTGCAGCATAATTGTTTGCTGTATGTACATAACTCATACTGTAGCCCCTTTCTTGAAACCTATTCGACAAATCTTTGCAAAAAACCTGAAAGGTATTTTCTTCTGAATAAATACATCTCATCCTAATAAATTGAGACTTGGGGATGTTTTTTGTGATATGTGCTGGATGAAAGCTGGATACGTGGAGTAAGGTGTTATATTCTGGGTATTTTCTGAATACTTCTGTGCAGAGGGTGTTATCCTTATTCCTTGTTACCAGCACATCCAAATATGTGATCTTGTGTTGGTCATAGTTAATAGTGAATTGTAAACCCCATTTATTGTCATTGAGATACTCAACAAATTCCATCAGGTATTCCACATCAGACCTCCACACCATCCAGCAATCATCCAGATATCTATGCCAAATATCAATTTCCATTAAATAAATGTTGTGTGTAACATCATAAATGATTTGTTCTTCTATGTATGCCATATATAGATCTGCATATATGGGGGCAAATGATGCGCCCATTGCAGTACCCCGTATTTGGAGATAACATTGTTTTCCATAGAAGAAAACATTTTTGGTGAGAACATGTTCAGTTAGGCATATAAGAATAGTGTTAAAGCCAGGTTTATATAGCTCTGATTTGTATAGCCAATATTCTACTGCATTTAGCCCTGCCCAATGTGGTATGTTGGTGTATAATGCACTAACATCCAAGGTGCAAAACAACCAGTCGTCTTCAATTTGCATATCATTTATGATACCTAAAAATTCTGTGGTATCCTGAATTCTAGATCTTACCCATCTCAATAATGGTTTGAGGTGTTTAGTTAGAAAATCAGATAATGGTTCAGCTAGAGAGCCATTACCTGCCACAATCGGTCGGCCTGGGGGATGCAAAGGATCTTTGTGAATTTTGGGCAGAAAATAGATGTATTGGCTGTTAGGATCAGATATAGTAAGATGATTTTTGGTGTTTTGTGTAATGATGCCATTTTCTAGTGCTGAATCCAAAAACATATCTATTTGATGTTTAAACATAGATGTTGGATCAAGAGGCATTTTGGAATAATATCTGGCATATTCCAGCTGTCTATGAGCCTCAGCATCATATTGGGTCCAGTTCATGACTACCACAGCACCACTTTGTCTGCAGAGATGATAACCAAATTTTTGTTATTAATAAGTTCCTGTAAGGTTGACGTATCTGTCTTTGAGAGATTATTAGATTTGGGGTGAGTCATACCCAAAGTAAAGTGTAGATCTTTGAGAACACTATTTTGGAAAAGACTCACACAAGGATGCATGGGTGGGGCAAAGGTGGATTTGTGGTATTTGAAATTATCAACAGTAACATCCTCATATTTTTGTCATGAAAATACAGTTTTAAGTTAAGCAATCTGTAAAATGCTGTCACATTTAGTGCAAATGTGTCTTCAGGAACAAAAAATCCCAGTATAAAAGAAAGACCTTTATTTAACAAAGCAGTTTGTGAGTCAGATAATGTTGCATCAGAAATATTTAGTACATTTGTTCTAGCACACTTGTTTATTTGTTTGTCAATAGTTCCATTAAGCCCTCCAAACTTCTTATTTTTTCGATGTTTCCTTCCTCCCCGCTTGTAAGGCCTAAAGGGGCCACACTGTTATTACGTTTAGAGATGGGAGAATCTGAGGTTTGCTGTGTGTCCAAATCCGTACCAGAAGAGGAATCACCCCCCGATGAATCAGTATGTGTACTGCATTTTCTAAGAATGGACTTGGGACGTTTGCGTTTGGGGGTGGTATTAGTTTTGTGATAACCACCTTCAAACCCATGTCTAGTATGTTGAAAGGGATGACCTTTGTCATAATCTGTTTGGTCCCTTTGAAATTTTTTGAGTTTCCTATCCTTGAGTTGCTGTTCAAAGGTAAGTAAATCTGAGCTAAGTTTAGACAATTGGGTGGAAAAAAATGGTTGGCCCTTATATTGATTACTGTCATCACATAATTTGCTAACAATAAGGATTTCACTGTCAATAATACATTCATAATATTTGGATAATGTTTCCACAAATTTCATGGAGCAGTTTTGTTGTATTGTTGATCATTCACTAGTTAGTTGTTCATCTAATTCAGTTACTAATGGCTGGATTTTAACTCTAAGCCCTCTGGGAGTTATCCCTTTAGCCATGTACGCTTTGAATAATTTAAGATGCCATACATTGGACCTTAATGTTCTCATATTTCTCTTCAGTTGTTGAAACAACTTTTCACAGTGGGTTTCGGGATTATCTATGGTATTAAAACTATTGTCATTGGGTTGTTCTCCTATCCCAAAAATGCCCAAGTCTTCCTTATCAGAAGTGAGCCCAACCAAGATCTGATTTAGATCCATTGTGAAAATAAAAAAGGGGGTGTTGGATACAAGGTTATAAAGGAGCCACACAGATTCAAATGTAGGTCAGAGACAAAATCAAAGATGAAACTTAATCAACTTGAATGTTTGATCAAAATCAAAACACAGATTCACACTTGTGTATTAACCAAAGAACAATTTCAATTGTAGAAAATTTTGAAATATAGAGAAAATGAATGCAGTAGCTGCGGTGGTGGTGCTGCGGTAGCATTGTCGCCTCATAGTAAGACGCTGTCCGGTTCGATTCTCAGCTAGAGCGTCTTCTGCATGGAGACATGCATGAATTGGCATACCTTCGTTGAAGGTTGTGCATCAGGGCTGGCAACTCGGCATGTAAAAATCTATCTGCCAATCATTAGCAGACCAGAGTTCCCCTGTGGCGACCCCTAACCGGGAAAAGCCGAAAGTCACAACAACAAGAGAAAATTAATGCAGTACCATGTCCTAGAGATTGAAAAGATTGTATGTGGAAACTGGGCAATTAATGGCCAGTAAAACTAATCAATTATTGAATAAAAACCAAAAGTTTTGAACCATATGAAGTCTACATTGTTAGAAACAGCCCTGACAAGAGTACTCATACATAGATCTTGTTGGCTTGCAATTAATATAACAGGAACAAACCACTTGCTGACAAACAGGATAAACGCCCAGTGCTCCAGAAAAACTTGAATAATATTAATGAAACCAAAAGGAGCAACTAGGCTGATGCAGAGTCACAAGTAGAAATGAAAGGCAAAATCCTCAGGTTAAAATCCAAATGAAAGAATCCAACTTTAATTCCACTGCAGGTCAGATAAGCGCTTTCACTCATTCATTTGAGCTTCATCAGATCATGTAACAAAGACCTTCAAGTACATAGGCTACATTTATACAGTTAAAACATCTCCTATTGGCTGCTTCTTGTTGCATATTCATGAGTTAATCTAAGCTTAAAGATGTATGCACATATAAACATACTGAGATGTATAAAATGAATATAAAAAACATATAAAAAACATATAAAAAACTCTCCATGAACACTCAAGATGCTCTAATAAATATGTATATATATGTCAAAAGAAATCTATTTCAAGGGGTAAAAACATATATGTGCCATCATTTATTATAAAATCTACAAACATTCCTCCGTTTGTTTAACATAGGTTTAATGGAGGCTCTCTCATTGAGACCTAAACCCCTATCTGCTCTCAATCTAACTATCCACATACTCTCCTTACTCTCAGTATGGTTCCTGATGTCACCTCCTCGTATACTGGGTTTAATATTCTCAAGAGCTCTAAATAGGAAATAATGTTCAGGACCTGCTTGGGCTACGTGTTTAGCCAAGGCATTGTGAGGTGAAGCCTTCCTAATGTGGTAAAGGTGTTCTCTTATCCTGTCTTTAAAACGACGATTGGTTTTGCCAACATAAAATGCATCACATATTTGGCACACTGCCAAATAAACTATATGAGTAGTATCACAGGTAGCTACAGCACGTATGCTAAAGTTAGTGTGCATGTCAGGATGTTCAAAAAATGGACTGGGGTCAAGAGAATTACAATAATTACAGCATCCACATGGTTTTGTGTGTTCAAGAGGCATTGACCATTCATCCCTTTTTGAATAACATAGCATTCTCCTTAAATTTAATTTGTTCCTTTATAAATTAGAGGGTTTAGTCCCCACAAGTTTAACGATGGTGTCATCAGTACAGAGAATAGGCCAGTGTTTAGTAATAATATTCTTGATTGCTGGACAATCAGTACTATATGGTAAAGAAACCCTTACATGAGTTGATCTATCATCTCTACCATTGTCTGTTGTAACGGATCCACCAGTAATAACTGGTCCAAAATAAGGGGCTGCTCTGTTCAGTCTAAGTTTATTGACATCTAAGAGATTGGACTCAATCTCTTGTGAGCTATAGCCCCGTTCTTCTAGCCTTATCTTGAGGTCACTCACTTCATTTAGGAAGCCTTCTTCTGTGGCATTTAGCCTAGAGGTTCTCATCCCCTGGCCTGTAATGATATTCTTAAAAATATGCTGTGGGTGCATACTATCACGCTGTAATAGAGTATTAAAATAGCAAGGTTTCCTATAGGCACCTGTATTAATCAAACCACATGCTAACTTTTCTATATACAAGTCAAGAAATTCTATCTTCTCTCTAGAATGATTCATACTGAAGGTTAAATAGCCAGTGAGGTTGTTCAATATAGTATGGAACACAAACAAATCATCAACACTGCCTCTCCATAAAACAAAAACGTCATCCACGAAGCGTCTATAAAAAGTTACATTTGTTTAAACATTTCTAAATTAAAGAGACTCTCAAATTCCCAAAATGCCAAAAACATGTTTGCATAGCTGTTGGCACAAGGTGTGCCCATGGCTACGCCACCTCGCTGTTGGTAAAACTTGTTGTCATAGGTGAACAGATTGTTATTCAAAATGAGTTCAAGGAAATGTACAATGAGGTCTACTTTAACTGATGTATATTCACTATGTAAGAGTAGATACTCAGTGATATAAATCAGGCCTATGTTATTTGGTAACACAGTAAACAAGGACTTGATGTCAGGACATACAAAAATCAAGTTATCAACGTCACAAATGCCACCTAAGCAGTCATACAAATCTGTTAAAAACTGTTTGGAATCTTTCAGTACAACTTTGTTCTTATTTAATATAGGTCAAATGTTTCTCAACATAGACAGAAAGGTTTTCAGTGATCCAACCCTGACCAGACACTATGGGTCTCATTGGTGGGTCAATGGAGTCTTTGTGAATCTTAGGTAACCCATGTATTGTTGGTACAAGTGGATTCTTAACGAAGAGATAGTCAAACAATTCTTGATCCAAGATATCACCTTTCAACATATCTAATAACATATTGTTTACGTGACTAATAGTGGCTTGCACTATTTGTTCGTTAACTTGTAAATAGAAATCATCTTCCAAGAGTTTAATCATAGCATCATGATATTTGCTAGTGTCCATAACTACTATCCGACCACCTTTATAAGCTGGTTTGATGGTTATGGACTGTAAAGACTGGAGTTTAAGTAAGCTAGTCTGCTCCCCTCTAGTCAAATTACCATTCTTCCTATATTTCTTTAGAGAAAAATATTCATACAAATCATCCTCAGTTAGTTTCAAATATGCCTCAACTAACGGATGATTAGGTGGGACAAAGTTGCTAAGCTTCCTAAACTTTGGTGGTCTAGTAACGTTATTGTCTGTCAATTCACTATCAGTTTTATCATGAAATAGCAGTTTAAGCATAAGATTTCGACAGAAAAGTCTCATGTCTACTACAGTGTCCATAAAGTTACTGTGTGCACTTGGTATAAAGTTTAGGCCTTTACATAATAATTTCTCATCACATTCAGTCAACAAATATCCTGAGATGTTATGTATCATAGAATCTGCTGGTATCAAAATTTCAGCTGTATCTAATTTACTTTGTTCTTCCACATCTTCTTTATTGTCTGATGTGGTACAAACTCTTCTGATAATTTGTGTTTCTGTCTCCCCCTGCTCATAGAGCGTCCCCTTGTTATATTCTTGTCCTTTCGGACTGGGAGGAAAAGGGAGCTCACTTACTACTCCTGTAGTGATGGTGGTATGTACTTTGTGAGGTAACTTGGATCTCACTATGCCGTCATCTACTGACAACCTCTTATTGATCGGTCCCTTCACAACATGTACTGCTGGATATAAGTTAGTTCTGTCTGCACTATTATTCACAGTAGTAGGCTGACTAACTTCTTTATTGTTTGTATTAATAGAGCTGGATCCACTCTCACTATGTAAAATAGTAATTACATCATCAGTATCTTTGGAAGTAGTAGTGTTATTAATGTTAGCTATATTTTGTACCCTATTACTAGGCGATACATTGTTATGTACACAGTTAGTAATATCCACAGCTTCACAAGCATTATTAACAACATTAACATTTTCAGAACCAGTACTAGGTTCGGAACCCAGTTGTCTAACACTAGTATAGTCATTAGGTTTAATGGTAGCACTATAATGTCCATGTTTAGGCCAAACGAAGACTTGTCCTAAATTAAAATCGCTGTGATCTCTAATAATCTTGCTTCTCTTCTGTTGGAGACGTTTCCGCTCTAAGGCTGATATTCCATCCAACAGGCTTTCAAATAGTGGTTCTATTACAGTACTTGGGAAACAAGAAAAAATTCTCTTCTGTTGTTTCTTAATGTTATTAATGAGTTTCTCCTCTTCAGAGGCAAAAAAGTCAATAAGTAACTCCATGTACTGTTTGCTTACCTCCAGGTTCAGGCGCTGCCACCTTGAAAGCAACTCTGGATAATGTTCCCCCTGATTGGGCATGTTTAATATACGTAATTCTCTCGGTACAATTTTTGTGTCCAAACAATAACGAAAATGTAAGCGCTGTGTTTGCAAACGTTTCAAGTGTGCAAAGTCTTTCTCTAGACTGTCTAACAGGCGTTGTAGCTCATCCAAGTCGTGTGTCGCCGTATCCGCGTCTTCAAAGCGCTCCAAAGCGCCGAATTGCCAGGAAGTGACTGTTGAACAGACGAGATTCTGTTCAAACCTCTTCTCTAGATGAGCGACTGAGCCCAGGTCTACACCTCGGGGCTCATAGTCTAGCTCAAGGATAAGAGAACACCTTTACCACATTAGGAAGGCTTCACCTCACAATGCCTTAGCTAAGCACGTAGCCCAAGCAGGTCCTGAACATTATTTCCTATTTAGAGCTCTTGAGAATATTAAACCCAGTATACGAGGAGGTGACATCAGGAACCATACTGAGAGTAAGGAGAGTATGTGGATAGTTAGATTGAGAGCAGATAGGGGTTTAGGTCTCAATGAGAGAGCCTCCATTAAACCTATGTTAAACAAACGGAGGAATGTTTGTAGATTTTATAATAAATGATGGCACATATATGTTTTTACCCCTTGAAATAGATTTCTTTTGACATATATATATACATATTTATTAGAGCATCTTGAGTGTTCATGGAGAGTTTTTATATGTTTTTTATATGTTTTTTATATTCATTTTATACATCTCAGTATGTTTATATGTGCATATATCTTTAAGCTTAGATTAACTCATGAATATGCAACAAGAAGCAGCCAATAGGAGATGTTTTAACTGTATAAATGTAGCCTATGTACTTGAAGGTCTTTGTTACATGATCTGATGAAGCTCAAATGAATGAGTGAAAGCGCTTATCTGACCTGCAGTGGAATTAAAGTTGGATTTTAACCTGAGGATTTTGCCTTTCATTTGCAATTAATATATCATTAAAATATTTGTAAATTCAACCTCTGATAGTTGACAAAAACCTTGCCACGTCTAAATATACCCTTCCTTTGGGCGAAGATTGAACGTTATTCTATCATGCAGCATTACACTGCAAGATCGCAGTTAAACTATAATCATGAAAATTTTACACAAGACAAACACATGGGAACTAGAGAACTAAGTCCACTTGCAGCATTACACTAGTGGTAGGCATATCCAGGTGGTGGGGGATGTGGGGTGCAGTGCCCCCACAGGAGTCGGTATATCCAAGTGGCGGGGAGTGTGGGGAGTGCAGCGCCCCCACAGGGGTGCAAAAGCTAAGGGAAAACATGTAAAAGGATATGGAAATTGCATTAAATTATTCACGCCTTTGGCATTCTTTTCTGGCTGGAAAACCATGTCGTGTTGGTTATTCATGAGAATAGTGACACGTCAACCAGCTGGGGTGGGGTTTGGGTGGCACTTGCTACTGCGCATCTGGTGAGCCAGTCAAGTAAAATATAGCCGCAACAACTACCCAGCTGTAAACCAAGAAAAAATTACACCCAGATAATGAAATCTGTGGAAATAACTGGCCACCCACACCACAAAAAAAAAAAAAAAATCATCAGACTGAAAAAAATATTATTGGTCACTAACTACTTCATACTGCTCAACTATCCTTGATTTTGCCTCATATTATTACCCTTCTCTTTATAAAATTTTTGATTTTCTGGTAAATCGCCGAAGATTACAGTCACTCTGTAATGTTAAGCATGACAGTGTCATACTTCTTAGTCTTTAGGACATCCATGTTGTTCAAAATCTGGTTGTTCTACTAACATGAATTAGAGTAATATTTAAAAGTTAGACATGGTTTGGAACTTGTAAAGACTCTGGTAGTCATTAGTCTAGTATACACCTATGAATCTACTAGTTATGCACCAAACATGGCCCAACAATACACTGAATGCATCATTCATACTTATTTCTTCCTACAGCATATATTCCAAATTCAAGATTTGACATAAATAAAGAAAGAGAATTCAAGTAATCTCATACATAAAAATGTACAACTAACCTGTAGCATCCTTCAGTAGGCTTGGCATGTACCAGAATGTCTCACTGAAGCCATGTTATTGTGTGAAGTGGACTGTTGTTTTAGTTGAGCCAGCAGGAAAACCTACCCAGTATCTGAGCAGTAAAACAGGGCCATAATCACGTTCACATACAGCACCAAGAGGTGAAGTGACAATCCCGGTTTCACAACCCCTCAACAAAATTAATTCTAAACTTATTGGCACTATCCACAAAAGGAAAACACAATAAATGTTGTATAAAAATACATAACTAATAAGCCACACTAACACTTTCAAAATGGACTGCATCTTCTTAGTAGGGCTAAAATCCTGCAGAGCAAAGCAAAAAGAACATGGTAAAGCTCTTAGAAAACCAGACTCCCAAGCAATCAGGGAAAAAATAACCAGTTAGCACTGGAGATAACACTCCTCCATTAACACAGACATACTGAAATTACTGCACACTCAAGAGTATAGGAAAACTAACAACCTGTAAAGAATTAAACTTATGCTACAGAGCTTTACACTATATAAACCATTCAACATGCAAACAAGAAGTACATCAAGTACATACTGCCCACTTAAATTTCTCCAGTAATGAAACCAAACATGAGATGTCACCAATAGCACACAGTTTAAATCTGAATCCCCCAAACATAAAAATGTTCACTTACCTGTAATGTCCAAGTGTGTAGTCAGGGCCGGCCTTAGCTGAAAAGGCGCACTAGGCAAAGTACTGCTCTGGTGCCCCTTAAGCCCCACCCACACTATATTCACATCACACCCTTATTTGAGCCACACCCACATACTGGCCACTCCCACAAACCCCACTCCAGTTCTTTCAAAGTGGAAAGACTGAAAGCCCTGTCACTGGATTCTGTCTCCTACAGGCTACTAAATGGTGATCTGTGTCTTGCTTACAGGGTAGTCTCTGACCCGACCCTGATGGAAATTTTACACATTCACAAATCAAGCCACATGAGAGTCACTTGCTCCGTGAATATTAACCTAGGCACGGATATGAACAAATCATGCTGGAGAGAGATACCTCCCCCCTGAAACTACCCATTCTCTGGAACAAGCTTTCCATTCATGTGTAACAAAGCCCCTCTCTGACCCTCTTCAAGCACAACTTACATCAATGGATGGGTAATCGCAAGTTCACTCCTGGGGTCATGTCCATTTTTTCATGGACATAGGCAGGCATTAGGCTCATACCTCCATGAACTTCACTCACTTATGTATTGCTAAATGGGTTAACTTGGGATTAACATGCCTACGCTTGTAAAGGTTCTTGGGTCATTAGCCTAGTAACCACCCAGGGACGTCGGGAGGCATACGCACTGTACTGATTTCAGTACAACTTATTTAGAAGGGGGGTAGCTTTTTAAAGTTTCTTTTTCACGCTTTACTAGTGCACGATGATGTCAGCCAGTTGTAATGGAGCTCACCGCACGCATGTCAGTTCAAATGCGTTTTCAAGCGGGAGGATGCAAGCATTATGTTGGCCGAAGCGGGAGGATTTGTAGGTTGGTCTCACTTCAAGGACATCGGGAGGATTTGTTTTGTTGGTCTCACTTCAAGAGGATTTGTTGGTCGCAGGAGGATCAAGGACTTTATTAGAACCGAGGGTCAAGGACATCGGGAGGATTTGTTGGTCTCACTTCAAGTGACTTCGGGAGGATTTGTTGGTCCACTTCAAGGAAGTCGGGAGGATCAAGGACTTTATGTAGAACCGAGGGTTGGTGGGGGGGGGTGTGAAAATGCCCCAGGTGGGATGTACTGGTGATTACTCATGGTGATGTGGTAGGGAATACCTCAGGCTTGAACCCTGTACCTTGTATGCAGGTGTTAAAGACCTGAATTCCCTACCCACCACCATTTGTAAAAAAATTGCAGATTTTTGCCTCATATTTGATCTGATCAATATCTGTATCATATCTGTGTTTTTTAAATATTGCAATGCTTGAAATTTGATGGTGCAGTGGTAGCAACGTAACATTGATGCCTCACAGCTATAGGTTCTTGGGTTTGGTTCTTGGCTGGGATTCCTTCTTTGTGGGGGGGGGGGTCTGTATCTTCTTCCTGTGTTTGTGTGGGTTTGCTTTTGTGTCCTTCCATGTTACAAAGACATGTCTGCATTATGTTTTCCTGGGCCTCTGCTGAGAATTGTTTTTTTTTTTTTTGTTCCAAGTCAGACTGTCCTGATTAACAAATTGACAGGCATTTAAATTTCAGACTTCAGGTTTCTGAGTGTTTACTTCCTTACATATTTGATGGTGCAGTGGCAGTATTGTTGCCTCACAGCTATAGGTTTTCTGGTTTGATTCTTGGCTGGGGTGCCTTCTGTGTGGAGTCTGCATCTTATCCCTGTGTTTGTGACATAGTAAAACAACTTTTTAATATTCTAGCAATAAATATATACTAACATAACCTTTTTTATAGCAATTTTTTTAAGTTTCTGACTATTTGAAATTTGTCCTTATTTTTGGGACTGTAATACCCTGTTATTGGCTTTGTCCAGGTTTTTTGTGCTACGGTTGACAGCTATGGCAAGAACTGAATTCACTGAATATGTTTGAGGGCTGTATTCCCTCATTACTGGGTTTGTCCAGGTGTTTTGTGCTAAGAGGTTGACAGCTATGGTGAGAACTGAATTCATTAAATGATAGCCATTTAAGTTTCAGTCTTCCTGTCTTTCACAAAGCAGGTGATTTGGCATAGTGGTATGTTGTTCTGACTATTTTGCACAGTGACCTTGGCAGTAAAATGTATGATGGTAACACAGCATTTTATTCTAGCAGCTTTCCAAGATTATACAAGCAATGTTTAATGTGTTCCTGTTTTTTCCCTTTGACCCACCCCAATAAATTTGGCTTTTTCCAGACTTCTTGTGCTGCGAAGTTGAGATGTAGTTGAGTATTGCGTAGATTTTACAAGGAGCTGAGAGCTGCAGGGGAAGAGAAGTTTAGTACTGATTATGCTAAGTCGGCTCACATTGCTAGTAGCACAAAATGTTGTGTACTTGCTTTTAATACAGAAGGTTGTTGGTTCTACTCCCATAAGGGTGAATGCTGCTGTACTGAAAGTTAAGACACTAACTATGAGCCTGTTATCAGTTTGCCATCCATTTCCTATTGCAATATTACTAGCTTATTATTAATGTAATTTAGGCAATTTATTCCTCAGGGGCATCAGACACTTTATTTTTCGGTGAAGTCATGAAATATAAAGGTGATTGCTAGCAGCAACCTCTTCATTAGTTAGATTTATTTAACGTGGAATTATTTAGATGACCTTTTTTACTACTTCAGAGATTGTGCATATTATTTACTGATAATGGTGGACTGTAAAAGTTTGACTAGACTTTTATAATGGAAATGTTCTGAATTGGGCAGTTTTGTTTCATTGTTTACTGGAAAAATGTTCAAAGCAATAGGAAGGTGTATCAAAGAGCACATGTATGTTTCATATGCAAGGGGCCTATGATTTAAAAGCAGCCCAGAATTAATTTTCATCTGCCACGGGTAAAATGTATTTTTCTTTGAATGTGGGTTTTAATGTTGTTTCAATGAATGTGAGTTTCAAGGGCAGAGAAGTTTTAATGCCAAGTTTGTTTAGCAGATGTCTTAGTGTTTGTGCTGTAAAATGCAAAATAAAACTTTCAAATGAAGTTCAAATCATCATAGAAGTAAATCAGTATGTACATTAGTGTTTATGGTAAATGGAGTGAAATAGCAAAGTAACGGATCATTGGAATGGCTGCAGGGGGAGGCTCCATTCGACCATGGTTTTGTGAGGGGGAAGGGCGGCAGACAGCCCCAGCTGAACTATACCTCCCAACTGTCCAGATTTTCAAAGAATGAATAGATTTTTTGCTTCTTATTTTTGGTTTGTTCCTCAATTTGTGGTTTTCTGGCAAATGATTTAGGAATTAAGTCACTAAATAATGACACACTAGTTTCAGACTTTATAACCTTCAGAAAAATGCATGCTAAAATAAGACCTGTTCTATCAACTGTCCCAGTTTATACAAGAGCAATTTTAGTACTGTTTATATGTTCCCTCAATATATTTGGCCTTGTCCAGATTTATTGCATTAACAGGTTGAGAGGTACATGCAAATAAATTGCTTTATAGAATTAGGCATAGCCAAACCTCAACTGTCCCTGATTTTGGCTCAAAATGTTGCTCTTCCCCTAATGATCCCTCCACAAAATAGCAATTTTGGAAGAAAACATAGAGGGTTTACTTTACTTTTATAAATAACTGTAATGATCAGAGTAATACATTACTTTTATTTCAGAAATGCATGTAGATTCTCTAATTTTGTCAGCTGCTCTAAGTTACCTGTGCTCATATTAAAATGGTGTCCCTCCTTTGACAGGTTCCCAGCTGTATTGTCTGGCAATTTTATATTTTTGCATCATATTTTTGGTCCGTTTTTCATAAAATTGCAGTTTTCTGGCAAATTAGTGGCAAATTGTTAAAGACTGAAGTTAGAAAATAATGCAGACATTTCAGTTTCAGATTTCATACCTTTCAGAAAATTTGTACTGATGCAAGACCTACTACTATTCTATTATCTTTCTAAGTTTATAAGAGCAATATTTAAAAAAAAATGTCCTTATTTTTGGGTCTTTGCCTCAGTTTTATTTATGAGTTTGTTGCTGTAAGAGGTTGAGAGGTTGTGTGTGTGTGTGTGTGTGTGTGTGTGTGTGTGTGTGTGTGTGTGTGTGTGTGGTAGGTAGCATACCTCTCAACTGTCCATATTTTGCAGAATGTCCAGATTTTTGCCCCATATTTTGTCTGTTCCTCATAAATTTTGTGATTTTCTAGAAAATCATTGAAGGCTGAAGTTGCTAAATAATGACAGACATTTGAGCTTCAGACTTCATGTCCTTTAGAAAAATTCATACTAGCACAAATCCTGTTATTCTAACAACTTTCTAAGTTCACGAGAACATTATTTAATATCTGTCCCTATTTATTTTAGGCTTTGTCCATATTTCTTGCACTAAGAGGTAGGTAGGGGTGTGTGTGTGAATGAAACATCCTAGTTAGTGGTAGCAGGTGGTTAGTAATTTACTCAAGCTCAAAACCTGTACCTTAGTTACAGAAAACAAAAGCATAAAGTCTCTACCCCAACTACCATGCTGCATTTTTCAAAGAACTGACATTTCAGGTTAATTTTCAATTCAAGGAACCAAGTTTGAGTGAATTTATATTATATTACTGAAGAGGCATTACAGCGAACGCCTCTTCATCAACACTAAAAGAGCGAACCGTGAATTACGAGAATGGCCGTAGCTTGGCTGGGGAGGGGGGGTAGCAGTTTGAGAGCTGTGAGTACAAATTTGAAAATCCTAGCTACACCCCTGTAACCACCTATGAAACTATGACACAAAGATAGCATGGTTAATGGCTTACCATAAATGAGAAGGTTCTTCCCATATGATAAATTACAGCAGTATACCAGCATTAATTTACGACAGAAGAAAAGCAAACATTACTTCAAGCTGGGTAGCATGACAAAATGGGAAAATAAATTGCTTTCGAATATGGTCTCTAAATCCTGAAATATGACTGGTTAAAACTAAAATGTATCAACCTGATAATACAGCTCGAAGCCTGATTATAAGAGCAGACAAGCCAGATGACCTACAATTAGAAAAATAATTCACAACTGTCAGTAGCCATCAAGTCTCAGGACAGCTATGCAATGAAAACATCTCTCTTTTTTTTTTTACATTTTATTCAGCATCTTTCCTTATTTGTGTGTCAGTCTTATTTCTGCTGCAGGCAACAGTGCTGCATGTGGGGCAGTTGGGTCCAGGATAATACCACCAGAGTCCCCCCTCCCCAGCCCAAGCTAATGAGAAAAAAAAAACGTTCCAAGGCTGAGGACAAAAAAGATGATGAGTTGACAATACAAGAGCTGCCCCCCCCCCCCACCCACACACACACACACTTACACACACTTACTTCAGTCTTTGAAATAATTTAAACAGCTGCAGTATTACAATGAGGCTGCTTAAATAACTACAACCAGTAATCCCACTTCTGAATTGTAGGGAACAGTCAAGTACCTCTTCAACAGTGACCGATCATAACACCCACCAGTTAGTACCCTGGGCAGCCAGTAATCCCCTCTGCTCTACTCTACCCTACCCAGATTCTGGAATTCCTCCTCTTTCTACAGAAACATTTATTTTCAAGATATTATAATCCCCCTCAGTTTACAGAAATTTCTTACAAATTTTATTGCAGAAAATAACTATCCTGGAGACCGTGTGCGTCAGGTCACAGCCATTGATCCGGATTTGGAAACTTTCAGAAATCCGGGGTCTGCTTATTTATGGCTGTGCAATCTATTAATAGTAGGATGGTGGCACATCACCACATACCTCTCAACCTCTTTCTAGACAAAGCCTAAAATAAAGGGAGGAGCAAAGGATGCTAGGTAACAGGAATGCATTAGCATGCATTTTTCTGAAGGGTATGAAGTCTGAAAATCATGTCTATCATAATTTAGTGGTTTTATTCCTCAGTAATTTGCCAGAAAACCATAAATATTCTGAGCAACAGACAAAAATATGAGTTAAGGATCTAGATATTCGATTCGGTGTATAGATATGCCAGTCCCAAGCCCGGATAAATGGGGAGGGTTGCATCTAGTGTTACCACCTGTCCCACTTTGCGAGGGACAGTCCCTCTTTGGAAAGTTGTGTCCTGCAAAAAAATTGTAAAAATGGCAAATGTCCTGAGAGTTTAGGACAAAATTATTTCCTATATTATATGTAATAGTTGCAGGGAGGAGCTTTTTGTCTGTGTGTGACAGAGATCGAGGCTCACTGAGAGCCTGGGAACTAGGGGCTTGTGTCCTGGACTGGGGCAGCATTCACATGCACTCACAGAGCTGTGTTTGTGAGAAACTCACTGGGATACCCTTGGGATTGCACTTGGAACATACTGACCCGGACTGCGGACAGCTGCGCCTGCACTTTCTTCCAGCATAATGTGCTTCTTTGCCCAGATGGATAAACCAAAAGGTACAATTTTGTTTCCGAGAATAAGCGAACGCATATTAAAATTTAAAATTGTACAGAAATTGTTAACAAATGCAGTGTTGCTGACTCTTGTGACAAGAGTCTTGTCTGTTGTTTACAGTTGTGATGTTGGCTAAAAACGAGGTTTTTGTTTATTAAAAGAAAACTTAGCTTTGTGATGACTTTGTGTTTTGGTGATGCTAATGTCTATGGTTCTTGGCTTCATGTAAACGGACTGGTATGGAGAGGGATTTAATTTGTTTTAGCATGAATGTAAAGGATACCGCAGCACTTGCACATGTGTTAGTGAGGGTTTTTGTATCAGCAGACCTTCTGCAGGGTTTTGAACTGTGATTAATTAAACCTTCTTAAGACATGTCTCTGATTTTGATTTCTGGTTTGATGGCATTAAGCGTATTTCCTGTTTAAAACAAACAAAACAAAAAAACTTGATTTCAGCAGACAAGTGCATAAGAGAACAAGGTTACGCATGTTAATGTACATCTAGGAGCCCCGAACCGGCGTGTAACTAGATGGTGGTCCCGTCAGCATAACCCGTCCAGCAGTGCATTTTTTACTGTTTTCCACTATTGCAATTGTATGTAGTTAACACACTTATCTATACAAACTATCATATTCCTTAAAATGACACAAAGTTACTGTCGATTGGCAGTAGCCAGGGACGTAACTAAAAGAAAAGCATCACTGATTGGATGCTTTTAAGTAATGCTGGACAACAGCACCCACTCTCATGCATCACGCAGGGGGGGGAAGGAATGGAAGAACAACGTAGGGAGGGAGGCGTTCTATTGCTGTGCGCTCGTGTCATCAGTCGTGGGGGGAGGGCGCAATGCTACTGTGTAGAAACGGGCATCAGGCGCAATGTTAAAAAGTGAAGAAAGTTTCACTTTTTAACTTTGTTTTTTTTTTTTTTGCGATTTTTGCACCCCTTATGAGGCCAGCCTGTATGGCGCCCTAGGCGGTTGCCTAGTTCGCCTATGCCTAAGGCCGGCCTTGTGTGTAGTCTAAACAAGTCTCATTAATTCTTTGAGCAGCCATCTCCTACAATGCTGACTGCTTCTCCAGATGGCTTGCACAGACTCTACAGAACAGCATAACCAGCAGAATATCGCCATTATCTGTATAACTTACTCCAAAATTCAAGCCACCTATAGCAAATTGTGACAGTCATTTACAATCCCACTGTCACCAACCACAAAAAGTTAAATTCTTAAAAAAGTATTCATTTAATAAAAAACGGCTGTATTAACCTCTTGTCCAACCTTCCCTTATGACTGTGAGTTCCCTAACTAAGCAGAATTCTGTAGAAAGTGACACACATATTGTTTCAGGAAACAGCATACCCACCCCCAAACAATTAACTCAAGCCTTGTCTGTCCACATGATGTACCCAGACAATATCTGACTTTACTACTTTGTAATGAATGCATGAGTATATCACACTGGTAAATACATACATTGAAATGCATAAGACATTTTAACAGCTCAGCATTTAAATGTCTCACTCAAAGAAACAAATATCAATACCAAGCCAGAAAATAGTGTGCACTAAGCATCTCGTCAAGTTGGGTATGACCATTTTCACCTCTGCTGGTACCCATTGTTTAACCCAGTATGTCCAAGATCAAAAACACTTAACAGAAAGTCAAGGATGACTGTAGCAATTGTAGAATAATTAAACTGCAAACGAACTGACCTAGGCTTCTCTTACCACAAACTGAAAATTATGTAACTATTTTTTATATAATTAGTCAATGTTTTGGTTATTGTAACAAACTTCAAGAAACTGAATTTTGCAGTGGAGATTGACATCTGCAGAAAATAACAATAAACTATGTCCAAGATCAAAAACATTTAACAGAAAGCCAAGGATGACTGTAGCAATTTTAGAATAATAAAACTGCAAACGAACTGACCTAGGCTTCTCTTACCACAAACTGAAAATTATGTAACTATTTTTTATATAATTAGTCAATGTTTTAGTTAATGTACCAAACTTCAAGAAACTGAATTTTGCAGTGGAGATTGACATCTGCAGAAAATAACAATAAAGCTATGTATACAGTTGTAAGAGCCCTATTTATAGGCTTGTAACACACTTAGATCAGATGTGAAAACATAATTTCAGTGAAAATCAGGGGAACCTCAAATAACAGCTGCCCAAGAGGAGAGTTGAGAAACAGAGGCTGGCATGAGAGGAAACACATTCACTTTAATGACATGATTTATAAAGCAGGATAACAGGAATTGATGTTAATAATGGCTGACCTGAATGCACATATCAGGACAGACATAATAGGATATGAGGACTGCCTGGGTCCACATGGGTGGGGCAGTAGGATTAAAGATGGAGAGGCCACTCTAGATTTCTGTCTGGCAAATGGCTTCATAGTAGCTAACACATGGTTCAAAGGTTTATACTGTCACAAAGTCACATACAAGAGTGGCTAATGTGCAAATCTGGTAAACTTCCTCCTAATAAGGAAAGGATGATTGAAGAAACTCCCTGGTCAGTCTCAGTAAGAAGAAGAGATCCCTCATAAAATCCTCCAAAGCTAGTTCCGAAAACAAAATCACCACTGATTCTAAAGGCAACCACAAAGCATTCTATAGCTATGTCAAGAATCTCAATGACAACACTCAGATCTGCTCTGAGTTACAGCACAATGGCACTAAATATACAGAACCAACTGATACTGTCAACTTCCTGGCAGATAGGTTCAGTGCTAACTTTACCCACCACCCCATCCCCCTAAAGGGCCCATCTCTATACCGGAGGAATGCAAAGTTTCTGTAATCACAGCTGCACAGGTAAAAACCACACTCTCCAAAGCCAAGAACACAGCATCCATGGGACCTGACAACGTCCCAGGCTGCATTCTACATGAACTACAGAATGAACTGGCACCCCACCTAAGTAGCATGTTCAATCATAGCCTCACCTTAGGCTTTGTGCCTGCTGAATGGCACAGCGATGGTTATCCCACTCCACAAAGGAGGATCCACCATGGACCCCGGGAACTACCACCCCATTAGATGACCAGCCTAGTCTGCAAGGCTATGGAATGTATCATCATGGAACTTATAAACAATGACACTGGTAATCTCGGGTTTGCAAAAAGCAGATCATGTCTCCTAATCTTGATAGACTTCTTTGAAGCAGTCACCAAAGCTGTACGTGAGGGTAAGGTGGTTCACACAGCCTATCTAGACCTCGCCAAGGCTTTTGACACCATTCCTCACTCTGGAATTATAGATAAATTCACTAAACTAGGTATAAATCCCTATGTCACAAAATGGGTTGCCAACTGGCTCACTGACAGAACCCACACTGTGAAAGTAGCAGACTCCAAATCTGACTTCAGACCAGTGATATATGGAGTACCACAGGGTTTAGTCCTGGGTCCTCTCCTGTTTGGTATCTACTTCTCTGAAGTACAGGCTAAAACAGAAGGTCTTAGGCTAACGAAGTTCACAGATGACTGCAAACTAGGAGCCATAATCAAAACTCCTGGCAATGTGGACATCTTACAAAAGGGCCTCACTGAGACAGATGCCTGGTGTCAAAGCCATGGCTTCAAGCTCAAAGCTAAAAATTGTCATCCCTTTTGGTAAAAACTCTGTATCCATGAACTACCACATAGGCGGTAGTCTACTTAACACGGAAAGTGTGATAAGAGACTTTGGGACACAGGTGGACAGTAGTCTCTCCTTTGATAATCACATTGCCACAGTAGTCAGGAAATCCTTCTATGTGGCACACCTCATCACAAAAGGTTTCTCATCCAGGAAAAAAAGAGGTCATTGTTCCCCTCTACTTGTCACTCATTAGACCCATTATAGAGTACAGCGCCCCTTTTGGTATGTACCTAACAAGACATCTACAACAATTAGCAAGGCCACAGAAATACCTCACAAAGAAGATTACCAGCCTCAAACAGATGCCCTATGCAGACCGTCTCAAAAAACTCCAGATTTACTCCATCACATATCGCCTACTCAGAGGCAATCTCTGCCTAACATACAAAGCTATGTCAAACCCAAAGCTGTTGGACATGCTCCACTCAAAGAAATCCCAATCCTTCCAAACTACATGCTATAGGGCCCTAAATCTTGTCACAACAATAAACAGGACATGCTGGAGGGATAGATTCCTGTCCCCGAGACTTCCCATACTCTGGAACAAACTACCTATCGATATCAAACAAAGCACTCTTCAAGAAAAATCTTGATGATTGGATGGGAGATAGGAAATTCACCCCGGGGATTACTTCTGTGGCTCTGCTCAACAGGAGCACAGGAAAATTATTTTCTTGGGTGGCGAAAACCTTTTTGGCTAGGCTTATATTGGCCCTAGGGCCAATAGCTTAGTACCTGCCTATGAACCTATGAACCTATAATGGGGTAGAATCAGTGACTGTAAATTCATCCCCACTGAAACAGTAAGTCCACAATAAAAAATACCGGTTGCTACAATCAGATGCAATTAGTGGTCATAGAAGGCTTCCATGATCAACCAGAGACCAGCCTGAAGACCTAGATGATGACTGGAGACAAAGCACAACAGTTCTAGGAATTGCGTAGAGCTCTAGCACTTCAACAAGAACAGGGAGTAAGTGAAGTTGAAGAGGACTGGAAGTACCTCAAAACAGCACATGTGAGGACTACATTACATATATGTAGCTGAGCCAGGTATGGAAATAAGGAACGCTGGTTGAAGAATGCACAAGTCCAGGAAGTCATCAAAAGAAAGGAGGTGTGCAGGGAAAAATGGGAGAAAGAAAAGACAGACAAGACTAGGAGGGAGTACTGGATAGCTAACAAGAAGGCTAAAAAAGGAGGTGCAATAGCAAAGAACAAGGCATCAGAGGCACTCTACCAACGTCTGGAAGGTGACTCAGTAGATGGCACAAAGAAAGTATATTGGGTTGCAAAGCAAAAACAGAAACCTGTCATTCAGTACAATGCCCCGTTTAGTATGTATCTTACCAGGCATATCCAACAATTGGAATATCCATAGAGGTTCCTCACTAAAAGAATACAGGGCTTAAGTAAAATGTCCTATGCAGACCGCCTCAAGGCCCTATCCCTGTAGTCTGTCTTCTACATGCTTTTGATGGGAGATCTATGCCTGATATACAGGGCATTGTCAGACCCCACTCTGATGGACCTCCTGCATATCCGCCAAACAAACAACACCAGAATTACCCGTTGTAAATACTTAAACCTTCCCTGTGATATAAATGGGATCTGCTGAAGAGACAGGTAAGTATACACGAGACTACCCCGTCTCTGGAACAGACTCCCCATCCATGTGAAGCAGAGTTCCTCCCTAACCCAATTCAAGTGCAACCTGGACAATTGGTTGGGAAACAGGAAATTCATCCCTGGTTTGGTACCTATGTCTCTAATGGACACAGGCCACCTGTAAATGGTTCATCTGCCAGGCCCTAGCTTGTAAATGTTTCATCTCCCAAGCCCCTGCTTACACCAATCAAGGGTATCAGAACTTGTCAGAGATTTAGGATGCATGGCTAGGCTTAAAAATGCCCTGAAACCTATGGCTCTGTATATATATATATATATATATATATATATATATATATATATATATATATATATATATATATATATATATCAGTGTTACACTACAGCAATGAATAGGTACTCAGGCACAAACTTTTACAGAATAAAAATCGTGTTTATTTCTGTCCTTTGTAAAATGTAACTGTTTACACTTAAAAAATGAGTACACTCAACAAAACAAATAAAATGTCTCCAACTGTTTAATCAATACAAACGGGTCTGTTGCCATGGATATGAACTTTACCACTACCTCTGTTACCAGCTTGGTGGATATGGGCATCCTGAAGCAATGTAGAAATTGCTTCATGTTTACTGACAGCCAGGTAGTTTTCAAATAAACTGATATGGCATGTGTTACACAACGTCAGTGGAGGCAAAGCTCTCACATAACAGCACTCCTAATATCAGTAAGGTTGTCAGTAGTACACATGATGCACCCATCAAACACAATTCAAAGCAAACAAATAGACGCACATATGCTGAGGCATTTAAATGTAACTTACCTAAACACTAAAGACCTGACAGACAAAGTATACATAACAAACCATCTCAGCAACCTTGAGCACAGTCTTTCAAAACAACAGCCATGTCAATACATACAGCCACATTTCATGGAGCCCCTACTTTTAAGCCTATTAGGCAAGCCACCAAAGAATTCAACATTCCAGTCATTGAAGACTCCATCATGAGACACACTGATATCCCTCTCACCAGGCCCAAGTAAAGAGAAAGTAATACTCATTTGCTTATCAGGGACCAGGATCCATCAGATTACACACACACACATTCAGGTCACTGGACCATGAGTATTAGTATGACTCAGTCATAGTCCATGTGGGTATAAATGACATGAGATGTACTTCCCTAGACTATAAGAAGACGGATATCATGGAGCACTTGGAATATATGTTCCAGGCTAGTATGAGCCTAGCACTGAGCAGCATTTTAGAAGAGACACACATCCCACCACCAATGACAAGATCACCACAGCCACACTCAGATGAGGAGTCATGGGGGGAACCAGCAGCTGCTCTGGGTATAGGCAGATGGGTAATCTAACAGTGTAGTACCTCGCAGGATGCGCAGTAGCAAACCCCGCTCCTAACACGCCCATGCCTTTTTTTAATAAAAACTGTCACTCCGATGTGCGATTGTATTTTTCTAAACAAGAAATATGACAATAGATGCCACATTGTTAAATTGTTACCCATCTCTTTCTCTCTGGAAGGTTATGGTTTTAAGATTATGAAGAACTTTACTTCACCTTCAGAATGGATAGGGATGCTGAAAACATCTTGCCATGGAATAAGGGAGCACAGCTGTAACAAATTACTGGCTACTTTACTTCTGTTTTCCCAGTTCATTCTATATTTACATTTCTGTACTGACCTCACTGAAGAGTAAAGTCATTAACTATTCTTAGATCTGCAAGAAATAGTGTTGCAGTCTCCCATTCCCAAAGGACTCACCAGCAAATAAATGAAAAAATACATTATAGTTCAATATAGTTTGAAAGTCAGTGCATAGTAGGCATTATGGAGTCATTTACATCAGAAAATGTGCACCAAGATGAAAACCGTTAACGGGAATTCTAGTAGAGAATAATGTAGAAAAGCATAATATTAAAGTAAGAGGGTTACCTAAACAAATATGGGAGTGCTAAGGTAGGCTTCTGAGTAACATTTATGGAGCACATTTTGGCTGCTGAGTACAGCCCGTGTAACATGTAGTTACACATCTTCATAACTTTTATGATACTTGAGAGAAAAGCAGATAATAGATGTCACCAGCTGCTACTTAATGCGAATAACCGAGTCTGACAAGCAGCTACTTTGCCACCGCAATGATGTTGTTTGACAACATTATCTAGCTGTGTTCTTTTCAGGACGTCATGGGTGGAAACTAGTGACATAAATACTTGTACTGATCTGATGCAGATTCACTAAAATGCACCAGTACAAATCAGCTCTGACATGTTTGTTTATTTATTATTTTTCTGGCAAGCATAGAGCACCTATTTCACACTTATATTTCACAAATAGACGGTATCAGCAGGAATTGAGTAATTTACGTAATGGTGAAGTGAATAATTATTAAAAATAAAGAAAATGTATATGTAATGACTGTCACTCAGATGTGCGATGAATGCAAGGTGTTTTTTTATAAAAACGTCACTCCAATGTGCGATGAATGTAAGGTGTTTTTCTGAAAACTGTCACTCAGATGTGCAATGACCTGCCAATCAATGTGGACATGCCCTAACCTGCGCAGAACCACCCGCGAGGTACTATACTGTTAGATTACCGGCAGATGTAGGTGTGCTCAATATGCCCTTGCATTGATTAAGAGGCAATCCATAGCACACTCACCACCTAAAGGCCTAAAACCTTCCTTCTATACACTTACATTGATGGCAGGCAACTCTTGCAACCTTTACCACCTCACATATTGGCCGTGTACTGCTTGCATCAGACAGAGTCAGCCCTGAAGTAAAACTGGTGCAACTGCTGGATTTACAAGGTAAGTGTTCAACCTAGAGTATATTGTGTAATAATATGAATGACTGACATATCCTTGCGTTTTGTTAATTGCTAGTGTAAGCAAGTAAAAGGTGGGAGATTTGTACAGAAATGACCTTAACATGTGACAGCAGAAACGTATTTGACTTACATTAGTCCATTATTAAGTGGTAGACCTCAGGTATCAAAGATTGACACAGTCACACCTCTCAAAAGTAGTGATCTTCACTGCATGCCCTTAGTTTACCACCATATGTTTGTACTGGAAAATCCCTAAAGAGAGGAGTTAGAAAGTAATGATGCACATTTCAGCTTCAGACTTCCCAACCCTCACAAGATCATTCACAACAAAGTTGGAAAATGCTGATGCTATCAACTGTCTAACTTTCTAAGACCAATATAAGTCAAGGGTACAATTATCAGTTCAACATCACAAATGCAGATATACTAAGCACTAAGTCAGCTATGCACCCTGAGCATTAGATACAAAGCATATGTAACTCTGCATCCAAAAGATACAAAACAGGGATATGGCACACTTATCCCTTGCACAGGGTGTTGTGTGTGTGTGGGGGGGGGGGGGCCCTAGGCTGACACAAAAGGTTGGTGAGTGTGTGTGAGTAAGAAAGAGAAGCAGACAGAAATTTGGATAATCCAACAAATGGCCAATGAGACAAAATGAATGTTAAGCTGCACAGCTGAACCATGTAACTGTTGTGTGCGTGTGTCTGCAGGGGTCCTCCAGGTGAAATTGATGTGTGAGTGTCTGCATTAACACAGTCAAGTTCTGTGCTAGCTCTACTTCTTGGTATATTGGACAGGTGTGAGCCATGCATGGTAGAGGTGGCAGCTGATCGTTATCATCCCCGACCATGAGAACTGGTACTGTCAGGAGTTGAACTGGCACATCTACACCCATGGCCAGATGCACTACTGCTATCTGAATGTGACTGATGTCTGCTGGGTGAACTCCCCTCTGGGTGTGGACAGCACACCCACTGATGGAACAGTGGAGTACTGCCACTTTGGGAGCATGATCGGGCAGGATCTAGCTAACAGCAGATGATGTGGCTGACTGACGCACGTGAGGGTGCCATCCCCCTCCCAGCAGACGTTGCATCACAGACACTGTTCGTTTCAATGTGTCATTCATCTGATCCATTTAATCAGTAACACGGTGGAGGCAGTCATGCATGTCAGCCTGTGCCACATCTACAACCCTAAGCATTTCTATGGAGCACCTGTGGGAACCTACCTCTGCCTCCCCATGTCCTAATCATATGTTGAGTGGTACAGGAGTAGACACCTGGATCAGGTAGATGATGGAGAGAAGGCCTTCTCCAAACACCCCTAACAACCCTCCTACATGACATCTTTCCCACACTTTCGCTATGGCCAGAGTCAACAGACAGTGAAGCCACAGTAATCACACTTCCATGATCAGTTGTCTCACCCTTCACCTGTCCAATATCTGTGGGCTCACTGGAATGGCTAGGCATAGTCCTACTGGTTGTGTCTGATGGAATTACAGGGGATGGTTGTATGTCAACCCTCAGTGTCAGATTCAACCTCTCACTTCCCGACTGTGCCTCTTTTTGGCCACCATCATTGTCAGATTCTGCTGATACTCTGACATCAGGTGGTAGAAGTCTCACACTTCCACTGTCGGTGGAAAGTCTAGCCTTGCTAGATTTTTCTTTTGGTTTTGCTGATTTTTACTTATTGTTTTAGTTTGTTGGCTGGGATATTTTGCAGACACCCTAATAGTTGTGGATAACAGATGGGTATGACGGCCCTGTGTTTATGAAGGTCAGCCAAACATTCCACTAAACATCCATAAATGTTGTACAGATGTTGTAGGTAATCTCCAAGTGTAGTACCTCGCAGTTAGTTCTGTGTAGCTTTGGGCATGGCCTGGGCATGGTTTCACTGATTGGCAGGGGAAAATCGAGTTCGAGTGACGGGCATGCTAATTTCTGCACTGGAGTGACAGGCATGCAAATTTCTGCACTGGAGTGACAGGCATGCTAATTTCCACATTCTGTATACTCTGACTAAAACACAACATTAAGTAAATACCTAACACACAAACAACACAAACAAAGTCCAAAACAGTAAAAGTTCTCATCACACGTTTGACTGTAACATAATAACATGTTCGAATCAAACATAATAGCCACAAAAAGAATAATAAAGCGGTCCCAGTCACACATTTGACTGTTTGTGTGTTGCATGTACATACCGTTATTTTTAATGTCTTAGTTGCTATCTGCAATGGTTTTCATGAATAAAATAAACGGTACGATTCAAGGAAATCTTTGTGTGCATTGGTATGATTTGACTCATCTTTGTGATTACTAAATTCTGTGAATATTATATAGTATATGCTTTGAAATTTTGATGGCTTGACTTGAATAAAAAGACTGTTTGTGACTGCACCTTGTGAAGATAAAACTGACTTTACTACTGTACAGAGTTTTTACCAAAAGGGATGACAATTGCACAATGGTTTTATGACATAAACGGTATGGTTTGTGTGTTGCATGTGCATACCCTTATTTTTATTGTCTCATCTTTGTGATCAATAAATTCTGTGAATATTATAGGCTTTATTTTGTGTGCATTGAATAGTTTTTCTAACTGCTACTGCGATTGGAGGCGTGTTTGGGGCGGGATTTGCTACTGCGCATCCTGTGAGGCACTACACTTGGAGATTACCATGTTGTAAAAAAAATATCTAGCTAATAAGACATAATAAAACCTTCAGCAATGAACACATCATTATAGCTGTGCTAAAATCCTGCAGACCAAACCAAAAGGAACATGGTAAACTTCCCAGAAAACTAGACTATCAAACAATCAGTGAAAAAGTACCCAGTTAGCAATATAAATAATACCTCTCTGTTAACACACACACACACACACACACACACACACACACACACACACACACACACACACACACACACACACACACAAACTGAAACTACTGCACACTCAGAGTGCAGGAAAACTAGCAACCTGTAACAAATAATCCTATAATGCAAAGATTTACACTATACAAACCATACATCATGGAAACAAGAAGTGCATCACATACATACTTTCTACTTAAATTTCTCCAGTAAGGACACCAAACATAAAATATATCATCAATAACACACACTTTTAATCAGACTCTACCAAACATAAAAAATGTTCACTTACTTGTAATGTCGAAATATGTAGTCTAAACAAGTCCCATTAATTCTTCAAGCAGCCACCTCCTACAAAAACTGACTGCTTCTCCAGATGACTTGCACAGACTCTACAGAACAGCTTTAAAAGCAGAATATAGCCATTATCTGTAAAATTTACTAAAAAATTCAAGTCACCTAAAGCAAATCTTGACAGTCATTTATAACCCCACTGCCACCAACCACAAAAAGTAAAATTCTAAAAAAAAAATAGTAATTTATAAAAAAAAAGGTTGCACTACCCTTTTGTCCAACCTTCCATTATGACTGTGAGTTACACAACTGAGCTGAATTCTATAGAACATGACTCATATATCATTTAATTAAAACAGTATATCCACCCCCAAACAATTAAGACAAGCCTTGTCTATCCACAGGATGCACCTAGACAAGTGTAATGACTGCATGAATAGATTACATTGGTTAACACATTCAGATAAATACATACATTGAAATGAGTAAGACATTTCAAACAGCTTGGCATGTAAACCTCTCATTCAATAAAATGAAAATCAATACCAAGCCAGAAACCAATGCAGTTAGCACCTCATCAAGTTGAATATGACCATTGTCACCTCTGATAGCACCCATTGTTTAATCCAGTATGTCCAAGATCAGAAACACTTAACACAAAGCCAAGAATGCCTGTAACAATTTTACAATAATTAACATGCAAACCAATACACTCAGGCTTCTCTTACCACAAACTGAGAATTTTGCAACTTTTTTATATGTTTAGTCAATGTTTTAGTTAAGATAACAAGCTTTAAGAAACTGTAGCTTTTCAGTGGAGATTATCTGTAGACTGTTTATAAGTTTATAATAGATTTGGAATAGCTGTGAAAAAAATAATTTCAGTGAAAACCTGGGGAACCACAAATATCAGCTGCCCAAGAGGAGAGCTGTATAAACAGATGGCATAAGGGGAAAGACATTCATTTTAATGATGCACTTCTCCTACAAGAACCAAAACCTCTAAATGTATTAGCTGGGTTAAACTTACAGAAATTGGCATCTCAAGATGGCCTGAAACACAAAAGCAAAAAAAGTATTTTGACTGAAATACTTTTTTTTTTTGTAGTCATAATGTAAACATGTTAAGGTCTTCAAATGCACTCACCAGTGCACATACTGTCTATAAAATACCATGCATAAACATTTTGTCAAAGTGTTCTAGACACACTATCAAAGATCTCAGCCTTCAGTGCAGACAAGACAGCACATACTCCTTCTCCATTCCCACATACCGCAGGTCCATGCAGGTCACCCAAGAGTCACCAGGAAAGCAGGCCTAAGAATGTGATGCCTGCTAACTCTGCTTTCATACAAACTTAATCTAATGTCATAGGCTCATAAGAGTTTCAAAGCAGTTGAGCTGCAAGGACAGTTTAGCTTTGACAGTGCCCACCCTTAGGCCTTTCCTCCCATTTCGGTAAGGGCCAAGGATGAATTTATGAATGCCCACCCAGTTATCCTTTTAAAGGCAGACAGTCTATCCCTCCACCGTGTGCATTTATTTGTTTGACTGGATTTACATTTATGATCCTAGTATTAGCTGGTGCTGTTTGGTTTATGGATTTATAAGAGTTTTTAGACTACTAGATCTGTTGTAACTAGCAAAGCTTCCATGCTCCACCTTAGTAACACATGATAACCCTGACCTTAACTCTAGCTTGCATCTTAAACTTAAAAACAAGTTGTTCCCATAGCACTACCACTACAGAAGACAGTTGGGACTCATCACACATGTGCACATGGGCACACAAGCACACTAAATCTATCCCCTAACCTAACCCTAAACACTCACAATCACAAACACTCAATCTATCATGTGACCTAATCTATCCCCCTAACACTAAACATGCACAATCGTACACACTTAATTAATCCCCTTACCTGACCCTTACTCTAACCCCAACCCATACACATTAGCAAACAGACACACACTCACACCTTCTACATATCCCTCTCACCTGCTGTAATGAAGCATACACCTGGCAAAACATCTGTTTGATAAAGTGGATATTTAACCAAAAAACGCTGACTTCTGCCTGTCCACCAAAACAATCATCTACAAATCAGAGCCACTATGAAGTATATGAAGACATAATAACTTGGGTCCAAGTGGCTATGTGGTCATACACAACAGGTAAGAATAGATGGAGTCCTATCTCCACTGCAACCTATCATCAGTGGTGTACCACAAGATTCTGTTCTGAGACTAGTCCTTTTTCACAGGTTTTCCTTAGATGTCAATAATGCTGGCAACACTGACAGTTGGAACAGAATGTTCTTCACATTTGAAGACAGACTAACGTTAATCAAAATGGTACTGTTACTTAAAATCATATTCATTGGCCAAGCTCTAATAATTCTACCACCTGTCAAAATTAAACAGAAAATTAATAACTTATTACTCAACTTCCTTTGGTATCCCAAAAAGAAGAAAAAAAAAAAAAAAAACAAGAGTTTCTCTTCTCTGGCACACCTCAAGCTGGTATGGAGGTATAGGGTTTCCAAATATTGATTTTTGTTTAAACTCTGCATTTATTAACATAGTGTTGCTTTGAAATAATACTTCTTGTACATTGTACTGGAAATCAATACATGAAATCTTACTTCTTAATAGTAATAGGACATAGTTTGAACCATATACTCAAACGCATACAAACATCTTTATATGGATTTAAAAAATATACATTCAAAGTGAAAGGTCAAAACTTGTTCTCACACTTCTTATAAAGCAAATATTGCTGCTGCTTAAAAAGATTGTTTTCTAGGCAAGTAATTAAGAATGTATTAATAATTGTTTCCTATTGCTTACACAAATGAATGTTTGATATCTTTTGATACTCAGAAAATGTTATAATTTAAGAAGGGTGACCTGTTATAGTGGAATCAATTTCTCTCAGCTAATAAAATAAGTTCTGCAGACTATTTGATCAGCAGATATAGTTTGCAAAATTGCAATTGGCTGGACATCCAAACTTGTAAGGATTTTATACATATTAAGCTTGTACCCTCATTAGAGGCATACAATAAGAATACCTTAAAAATATTGGATTTTATCTCAACAGTTATTAATAGCTCACCTAAGAGCACTTTATACATGTCTATTATTTATAAAATTCTCAGAAATTATTTTAGCAAAACAGATGTTTCCTTTGGGAATTATTCAAGTGAAGTTAATAGAGAAGTATTCTCAGAAAAAGATAAAAAAACTTTGTTTATAGTCAGTGAAGGAATTCAGATCTTCCTTGTTCGGTCATGTAAACACATGGAAATTTTTTTATAAATATTTTTTCACCCCACATAGACTAGCAATAATGTACAAAAAGATTAAATGAAATGATGGAGATGTGGACGCCCTGATGCTGACTGGATAGATATGGTTATCAATTGCAAAATAATTTCCCCATTTTGGTTAGGCTTTAAATTTCTTTGTAAAGCTCTATTGACTGACAGCTGTATAATTGCTGACTCCCTTAACTTTTTCAGTGTTCCTGTTCCTGAAATCATTCCTAAAAACCAAACATTTTTTACTATGGTCTATTCTCGCTATAGCAAGGAAAATTGTTACTAAAAATTGGAAATCCCAATCTACTCCTGTCTTTAAAGTTGAGTGTATTCATCTTGTGAAATACATTTGTAAGAATGAGATTGCTACTATAAAAGCAAGGACTAACAACACAACTCATCATTTAATTGCTTGGACAAAATTGTCTAATCTGTTAGAAAAATATTTAGTGTTCTCCTATGTATAGTGCTTTTTTTAGTTGTTATGGGCATTGTATATAGTTTATTTGTTTTTTTCTTGTTACTATACTGTTAAGTTATTGTGTTATAAAATGAATAAAAACATTTTGGAAAAAAAGATATGATTGGTATCTTTACACGAGATCAGAATGATATAAATACATCGAAGAGGGTAACAGGCACAGTGATTTTGGTATTGTATTTATTGTATAATTATTTTCTGATAAGGTTAAGACAAGTATTAAACAAGTGACACTGGGGTAGCTATGTGACTTATTCAGAGCTACACAGTGTGCAAACAGTGTCTCAATGTCAGTGCACTAGAGCAGCTCGTCTCATCCCCCCACAAGGGGAGATAACATTCTGAACGTGGTTCTCACCAACATGGGTGACCGCTGCACCACTGTCATAGTATGTCCTTCCCTGGTTAGATCAGATCATCGGACTGTCTCATTCAAAGTTTCTATCCCACCCAACCCCCCCAGCAGAAATCAAGCTATAAAACTTTTCAAAAGCTGCCTACAACCTCCTAAGGGAGGTTATCTGTAGCTTCACACCACCGCCCACCCTAGAGGATGCAGACAGCTATGCTGAACAGTACGGCAGTGCAGTATACAAGCACCTGTACAATTGCATGGACTCAGCCATACCCAACACAGCTGAAACCTTCTCCTCAAGGAAACACAAACCTGTTTGGTGGACATCCTCTATCAACAGACTTTACAACAAAAGGAAGAAACTGTTGTCCAAGGGTAAAATGAAACACATTCCAAAATGAAAAAAACTCCCTCCTTAGCCTCAACAAGCAAATTAGATCACTAGTGAAAACTTCCAAGGCCAATTATGAATCAAAACTTGCCTCCATAACACAGGAAAACCATAAAGTCTTCTTCAGTTACATCAGGAACCTCTGTGGCAAAGCCCAGGTTTGTTCTGAATTAGTACTTAATGGTATCACTTACACTGATCATGTTGACTTGGCCAACCTGCTAGCAGATAGGTTCAGTGCAAACTTCACCCCCTGTCCCCTCTAAAAGCCCTTTCGACACCCCTGATACTTATCCTGCACCTCAAATCTCCTTAGATCAAGTGTTGCAGGTGCTATCCAAGGCAAAAAACACAGCTTTCATGGGACCTGATAGTATCCCAGGATGTATTCTGCACCATCTCCAGCAAGAACTGGCTTTGCCATTAAGTACCTTTTTCAACCACAGCCTAAGCACTGGCTTCATTCCAGCAGAGTGGAGAACCACCATTGTCATCCCCTTACACAAAGGTAGTGCCACTACTGACCCTGGAAACTATCACCCCATTAGCTTGACAAGCCTGATCTGTAAAGCCGTGGAGCATATTATTATGAATCTTATAAACAAGGACATAGGCAATCTCCAAGCACATGACCCCACCCAGTTCAGATTTATCAAGGGCAGATCTTGCCTGTTGAACCTGGTTGACTTATTTGAGACTGTCACCAAGGCCCTGGATGAGGGAAAGTCAGTACATACAGCTTACCTTGACTTGGCCAAGGCCTTTGGCACAATCCCCCACTCCAGCATCATCGAAAAGCTAATACAACTTGGCATAAATCCCTCTCTCATGAGGTGGGTGGCCAACTAGCTCACTGACAGGACCCTCAAAGTCAAAGTAGGCACCTCCACCTCCGATATTAGCCCTGTCACTAGTAGACTTCCCCAGGGATCTGTCCTGAGACCCCTACTGTTTGGCATCTATTTCTCAGAGGTACAGGCAAAGACAAAAGGTCTGTGGCTGACCAAGTTTGCCGACAACTGTAAGTTGGGTGCTGTCATTGACTCCTCAAACGATGTTAACATACTGCATGAGGGTCTCACAGCAACTAATGACTGGTGCCAAAGTCATGGCCTCAAGCTATATGCAAAAAAATGTATCATCATACCATTTAGCAAAAACATGACCCCCTACTGATTACCACATCAACGGCAACCCCCTAAGCACACAACCTGTGGTGTAAGACCTGAGCACTCAGGTTGATAACAACCTCACTCGACCATCATGTAGCAGAAGTGGTTAGAAAAGCCTTTTTACTTGGTTCACCTCATAAGTAAAGGGATTGCATCCAGAAAAAAGGAGGTTATTACCTCTCTATACTCCTTCCTCATTATACCAATAATTGAGTATAACTCCCAGTTTGGGATGTACCTCTCCAAACATCTGCACCAACTGGAAAGGCCACTGAAATACCTCACAAACCTGTCCTTTGCAGACAGGCTCAAATCACTATCACTCTACTCGGTATCATACAGATTGCTCAGGGGTGATCTGTGTCTTGCCTATAACGCAATCTCAGACCCCGCCCTACTAGAGATGCTCCATATCCGTAAGTCTAACTCCTCACGCAGTAACTGCTCAAAAGGCCTGAACCTAATTAACATTAACTAAACCTACTGGAGAGACAGGTTTCTCCCAGAGGCTGCCCCGCCTCTGGAATAGACTTCCCATACACTTCAAACAGAGCACATTGCTGACTGTCTTCAAGAGCAACCTTGATGAGAGAATGGGAAACCACAAATTTGTCCCAGGGGTTCCACCTGTGTCCCTCATAAGATGGGCGAGAGGTGCTGACTGAGGTTTATTTTTGGGGATAAACTCTTGGCTAGGCTTGTAAGGGCCTCAGGCCCATTAGCCTAGTAATCTCCTATGATCAAATGAAAATCCAGACTAGGTTTGTCTGCTGCCTGTATTAATATCATTATCAGTGTCATCACAGCAACACCTGGATTATAATGCCAGTTTGTAATATGCATGGGTTCATACTGCTTTTTCTTTTTCAAGTACTCATTTATATAAATAATACAGAAACAGCTGAAATAATATTTTTGTACCAGAAAAAAGTACAATGACTACCTGTTAAGAAAAAAAAATATCTTGCCAGCTTATCTATAAAACATGCCCACATTTCAGCACCATCACTGTTGCTGCAGAAAAAAAAAACATTTAATTAATTTTGCAGTTTGAAAAATGTAATGGCTTACATTGAACGCATAGAAGTGTGAATGATTTGTCGTGAATCACTGTAATATATAAATAAAGTCTAATCTTTTGTTTACCAAAACAATTTAATCAAATTTAACAAATTTAAGCATTAATGGAATAAACAAGAATGAACATTAAGGCACAGGATCTAGCAATGTAATATAACAGCATCTTTGGATCAGTAATTAAGTGTAATACAGATTGGTGTGTGCATTTTCCGAGCCAAGGCTGTTAAAGCAGTGTACACACTAACATTCCTTTTATATCTAAGTAAGCAAATTATGTGCCCCTTTTTGCAGCTAGCCCCACCTTCTGAATTTATCTCATTTGTTAAATATCTCTAGACAGGTCAGCCAAAATGAACGGTTTAATATATATTTAATAATAAATAAAAAAATACAAGAAAATACTCAATATATATTCACAGTGATATCAGAGTTCAAAATCACAGGAAATATTTAAAACAATATTGCAGGACAGTCTCAAATAAATGAAGAAAAATATCTAAACTAAGGTTCATAGGTTCATAGGTAGGTACTAGGCTATTGGCCCTAGGGCTTATATAAGCCTAGCCAAGGGTACCCTGGCTTTTGCCACCCAAGAAAATAATTTTCCTGTGCCACTGTCGAGCAGAGCCAGAGAAGTGATCACTGGGTGAATTTATTATCTCCCATCCAATCATCAAGATTTTTCTTGAAGAGTGCTAATGAGCCTTGTTTGATATAGATAGGTAGTTTGTTCCAGAGTATGGAAAGTCAATCTATCCCTCCAGCATGTTCTATTTATTGTAGTGACAAGGTTTAGGTCCCTAGAGCGTGTAGCTCATAGGGATTGGGATTTCTTTAAGTGGAGCATGTCGAAAAGCTCTGGGTTTGACATAGCTTTGTGTGTTAGGCAGAGATCGCCTCTGAGTAGGCGATATGCGACTGAGTAAAGCTGCAGTTTTTTGAGATGGTCTGCGTAGGGCATCTGTTTGCGGCCAGTAATCCTCTTTGTGAGGTATTTCTGTGGCCTTTCCAGTTTTTGTAGATGTCTTATGAGGTACATACCAAAAGGGGCATTGTACTCTATAATGGGTCTAATGAGTGACGAGTAGAAGGGAACAATGGCCTATTTTTTCCTGGATGAGAAACCTTTTGTGATGAGATGTGCCACATAGAAGGATTTCCTGACTACTATGGCGATCTGATTATCAAAGGAGAGACTACTGTCCACCTGTGTCCCAAGGTCTCTTATCACACTTTTGGTGTTAAGTAGACTACCGCCTATGTAGTAGTTCATGGGTACAGAGTTTTTACCAAAAGGGATGACAATGCACTTTTTGGCATTGAGCTTGAGGCCATGGCTTTGACACCAGACATCTGTCTCAGCGAGGCCCTTTTGTAGGATGTCCACATCTTTTGGAGTTTTGATTATGGCTCCTAGTTTGCAGTCATCTGCGAACTTCATTAGCCAAAGACCTTCTGTGTTGGCCTGTACTTCAGAGAAGTAGATACCAAACAGGAGGGGATGCAGGACTGAACCCTGTGGTACTCCACTTGTCACTGGTCTGAAGTTGGATTTGGAGTCTGCTACTTTCACAGTGTGGGTTCTGTCAGCGAGCCAGTTGGCAACCCATCTTGTGACATAGGGATTTATACCTAGTTTAGTGAGTTTATCTGTAATTCCAGAGTGGGGAATGGTGTCGAAAGCCTTGGCGAGATCTAGATAGGCTGTGTGAACCACCTTACCCTCATCTACAGCTTTGGTGACTGCTTCAAAGAAGTCTATCAGGTTTAGAAGACATGATCTGCCTTTTACAAACCCGAACTGGGTGGGGTCCTGAGTTTGGAGATTACCAATGTCATTGTTTATAAGTCCCATGATGATACATTCCATAGCCTTGCAGACCAGGCTCATTAGGCTAATGGGGTGGTAGTTTCCGGGGTCTGTGGTGGCTCCTCCTTTGTGGAGTGGGATAACTGTCACTGTGTGCCACACAGTGGGCACATAGCCTGAGGTGAGGCTATGATTGAACATGGTACTTAGGTGGTGTGCCAGTTCGTTCTGTAGTTCATGTAGAACACAGCCTGGGATGTTGTCAGGTCCCATGGATGCTGTGTTCTTGGCTTTGGATAGTGTGTTTTTTACCTGTGCAGCCGTGATTACAGGAACTTTGCATTCTTCTGGTATAGAGATGGGCCCTTTAGGGGATGACAGGCGGGTAAAGTTAGCACTGAACCTATCTGCCAGGATATTGGCAATATCTATTGGTTCTGTATATTTAGTGCCATTGTGCTGTAACTCAGAGCAGATCTGAATGTTGCCATTGAGATTCTTGACATAGCTATAGAATGCTTTGTGGTTGTCTTTAGAGTCAGTGGCGATTTTGTTTTCATAACTAGCTTTGGAGGATTTTATGAGGGATCTCAGCTTCTTACTGAGGCTAACCAGGGTGTTTCTCCAATCACTGGATTTTACTCTTTTTTGCAACGGTTTCTTTCTTCTGTTGTAGAGTTTGTTTACGGCAGGGGGCCACCAGATTGGCTTCCTTTTTTTGGAGGATAGCATCTTAGTTCTGTTAGGGATTGCATGATCCATGCACTTGTGTAAGTGCTTATAAAGTGTATTTGTGTAGGATTCAGCAGTCATGCCTCTATTGTCCATCAGCATGGGTATCGTGAAGTTTGCCACTTCTGTCTTAAGAAGTGTGAAGCTGGCTTTGGAGAAATCTTTTACTGTGGTTTCCTAATGGGGGGTGGGGAAGGGATGTGGATGTCTAGGGCGATTAGCTTGTGGTCGGATCTGACTAACAAGGAATTGACCTCTGATGTGGAGCACCGGTTGCCCATGTTGGTAATAACCAGGTCTAGGATATTGCTGCCCCTGGTGGGGGTGTGGATAACTTGATCCATGGCATTGGAATTTATGAATTCCAGAAAACGTTGAGCAAAAGAGTTGGTACATGAGTAGTTTTCCCAGTTAATGGTAGGGTAGTTGAAATCGCCCATTATTAGGGGTTTAGGTTGTACCCTAATATTTTCCAGTGTATCAAGAAATGAGGAGTGGGAATCCTGGGGCATGGTGGGGGATCTGTAGCAAGCTACAATTTGGATTGCTGTCTTGCCCAGAGTTAGTTGCACTTGGATAATCTCGGATGCATTATGCTGAGCAACTAGCCTGGAGGTGTGGATATCCTTAATGAATATGGACATGCCTCCACCTTTAGTGTTTCGGTCCAGGTTAGGTGCCCGAAAGATGTGGTATGAATTATAGCCTGGTAATGCAGGGGTACTCTCTGGAGCCTTGAACCAGGTCTCTGTCACTCCACAGATGTTGATGTTCTCCATTTTAAGGAGTGCCTTGAGTGAGTGCATTTTGACGTTTAGACTTCTAGCATTGAGTAGCAATACCCTCAGATTCTTCTTGCCTGTACCTGTTAGGGTGGTGAATTTGTCATTTGAACCTTGCCTAAAAAAGGCACTGTAGGGGAGGCTAGAGCCTTAGCCAGTATCCGGAATCCCAGGGGCGACAGGTGCAGGCCATCTCTGGCAAAGCATCGTAGTTTGTCGATCATGTCATCCCAGGCAGACAGATACTGGATCCCCTTAGAATGACACCAGAAGCTTAGCCAGTTGTTGAAGTCAATCATTTTGTCCTTGTACTGTGGTATCATTCTGGCTGATGGCAGGATGCTACTCAGGGCTAGGGTCATACCTACCTGGGCTACAAAATCAGACAGCTCCTCCATGTCCCTTTTCATGTAGTCCAAGGAGGTACGTCTCAGTCATTCACACCAACATATACAATGACAGAGTCATATTTGTACTTGCTGTGGAGTGACCTGAGTGCATGCATTATGTGTTGGATCCTGGCACCCGACAGGCAGCTGACAGTAACTTTCTCCTTGTTTAGCCTGGTGAGTGGAACATCAGTGTGCCTGACTATAGAGTCACCTATGACTGGAGTGTTGGGTATGTTGTTATGCCTTATGGGCTGTGGTTGAGTGGCACACTGAGTTTGTGGGCTATGTGCCATTTGGGTTGTGTTGGGGGGTGGAGGTTGCTTGTGTTTCTGCTTTGGAGGTCCCTGTTGCTTGGGCAGGTTTTTACTGAGAGTCTCTGTGAATGTAGGTGTGTGTTTTGTGTTTCTATGTGTGCGTTTTGGTGGTGTAGGTTTTGAGGGACTATGTGCTGAGTGTGGTGTGGTGCAAGTGTTTACCTTCTCCTCTTGACTGTCTAGTCCAGTCATAGGTGAAGAGAGCTTTGCTTCCAGTTTGGCTATATAAGTGCATCTCTCACAGGTTGTAGTGTTGGGTGGTAGGAGGAGAGGGTTGTCTGTGTACATGAGGCAATTACTGCATTGCCCCAAGATGCCCAGATTCATCAGGTAGACAGGAGAAAACACCGGGAGCTGACCCTTAGACATGCCTGGATAGGTGCTTATTTGTTAAGTACTAGAAACTGTTTTCCTCTAGACAGTGAGGAAAGTTGAGTGCTGTAGTAATTTGTAGCTTATTTAGTGCTTACAATAAGTTCTGAACATGTGCTGAGCTCAAATAAACAGACTTGAGTGCTGAAACAAAAAAACTGGCTAGTTCTAAGAAACAAAATTAAGCTAGAAGGCTTCCCTCCAACACAGAAAGGCTTGACGGCATAGAAGCCTACAAATAGTCCTGGACACAGCAAATCTATATCCAGACTAGACTACCCAAAGGAAAGGCAGGAAACAAGCTTAGAATTTTTTTTTTTTTTTTTTTTTTTTTTAGTGGAAAGAAAGAAATGAGTAGCAGAAACTAAGCTGATTGGACTTCTCAAATGTTCTCCCTGTATTAGGTAGAATGAAGTAATGACACTAGACTGGGAGGAGGGTCCCAGATCAAATTTACAGTAGGGGCGGGCAACTGCAAAGCCACCAACTATAAGACACCAACTATAAGAACAACATACCAATTGGGAGGGAAGGTGGGAAACAAACTGCAGAAATGTTTCTCACAGCAGAAAAGCAGCAGTGAGCCTTTAAATGAAAGTTTTAAACAGCTAAAGGAGCCTCTAGAGAAAGCGTTTGCAAACAAGTTATCAGAAACAAACAACCTAACAGCTGCTTAATAAAAGTGGACAATTTCCAGTTAATACCTCACACACAGTGAAACTAGCTAGAAAAATATACAGTACACAAAGTGCTATAAATAACTCAAACAAAATAAGCAAAAAAACAGGATACTTAATGTTATATATTATAGATCCGAGTTTGCTCAGTGTCCTTCCTTCAATTAGCTCGGTGTGAAATGACAGAAACACTCACAACTTAACTTCTTAGGTAACAGAAAGTTGAAACCTGAGACAACTTTTAAGAAAAAAAAGCTTAAAAGAACCAATGAGGTGCTTAGTCTAAGCTGTAGTCCAGGTGACCTCAGTCAGCCAATGACCTTAAACTATTCTCTCTCACTGAAATGCCTGATAGCTTTGGCTAAACCAAGATGTCCCTGAATATGTGCTCAGACACACAGCCTCCACAAACACTAGGCTCAAATACAAGCCTGAATATGGACAATGCTACAAATATCCACACTACTTAGAAACAAACTGCAGAAATGTTTCTCACAGCAGAAAAGCAGCAGTGAGCCTTTAAATGAAAGTTTTAAACAGCTGAAGGAGCCTCTAGAGAAAGCGTTTGCGAACAAGTTATCAGAAACAAACAACCCAACAAATGCTTAATAAAAGTGGCCAATTTCCAGTTAATACCTCACACACAGTGAAACTAGCTAGAAAAATATACAGTACACAAAGTGCTATAAATAACTCGAACAAAATAAGCAAAAAAACAGGATACTTAATGTTATATATTATAGATCCGAGTTTGCTCAGTGTCCTTCCTTCGATTAGCTTGGTGTGAAATGACAGAAACACTCACAACTTAACTTCTTAGGTAACAGAAAGTTGAAACCTGAGACAACTTTTAAGGAAAAAAAAAGCTTAAAAGAACCAATGAGGTGCTTAGTCTAAGCTGTAGTCCAGGTGACCTCAGTCAGCCAATGACCTTAAACTATTCTCTCTCACTGAAATGCCTGATAGCTTTGGCTAAACCAAGATGTCCCTGAATATGTGCTCAGACACACAGCCTCCACAAACACTAGGCCCAAATACAAGCCTGAATATGGACAATGCTACAAATATCCACACTACTTAGAAACAAACTGCAGAAATGTTTCTCACAGCAGAAAAGCAGCAGTGAGCCTTTAAATGAAAGTTTTAAACAGCTAAAGGAGCCTCTAGAGAAAGCGTTTGCAAACAAGTTTTCAGAAACAAACAACCCAACAGATGCTTAATAAAAGTGGACAATTTCCAGTTAATACCTCACACACAGTGAAACTAGCTAGAAAAATATACAGTACACAAAGTGCTATAAATAACTCGAACAAAATAAGCAAAAAAACAGGATACGTAATGTTATATATTATAGATCCGAGTTTGCTCAGTGTCCTTCCTTCAGTTAGCTCAGTGTGAAATGCTAAATTCACTCAGCTCTTCTTTCACAGAGAAATATCTTTATCCTAAATTGTACGATTCAGTTAAAAACCCAGGGCTTGTCTGGGATTTGAACTTGGAACCTCTCACACCCAAAGCCAGAATCATACCCCTAGACCAACAAGCCACGCTTATATATATATGCCTGATTATATCTATGAGAATTATACTATTCCCTAGTAAATTACTTCATCAGAGCAAGGCAGATCTGGTGAATGGATCTTCTAGTTGTTGTCAGGTTCAAGACAGAATACAGAATGCTCTGTCTATCTGGGAGACTTTTCAAATTAATATCTCAAATATTACTGCTGGGGTGGTTTGCAGAATGACATAATGTTAGAAAAATATGTATTAATGTGTGTATGCTTAATGCCAAATGAATAATCAAGTATTTTAATACGCTTTTCATTCTATTTTCCATGCACTGTGTTTTATACAACTTGAGTTTCATATGAGACTGAAAAAGATGCTTTTTGAAAACTGCAGTATGCTTTCTGAAATTTGCAAGTTGCCCTCTGACCTAGTAACTGCTAGCACAGCAATATTCTTGTTTATGCCTTGTGGAAATGTACTTGAGAAGCAGGTGTTTATCTGCTAGGTCAGAAGTGAATGAATGAACAATGCCTTATATTATAAATGTAATGATTCTAGACAAACAGCTTTGTCCAGAGGATGGGAACCTCTGCAGCTGTAGTAATTTAGAGATAAAGTAGACAAAGGATTATTAGAGAAATGAACTGCTAGCATTGTGCTTAATTTAGCCGTAGTATCTTGAATGTAACATAACAAGTATCTAACTGAGAGTAACCAAGGCCATGTTGTTTTCCTCAGGAAGTTTCACATAAAAATTGTTAAATCAGCAGAAATTCATGGGAAAGATGGTCAGCAGATGATGATGAAAAGGTAATCTGTTACGTCAGCATGGTAGGACAGGATTAATTTGAGAATGTATAAAAATGAAAGTATTTCCTGTTTCTGGTTAGACAAACTCTGTATTAGCACGTTTTTGTCTCCTTGCTGCAAGATTAAAGTGCCTTAACCCGAACCTACCGTGTTTTTATCATTTTTAAAGTATATTTTTCCTTTGACAGATTGGTCCTTCGGACCAGAAACGTATCTCTCGCTCTAGGCCTAGGTCAGAATTGGGCCCGGTGGCATGCATCCGTATGGAGAAGAGGCCAAATCGGCTTTTCTGTGTTGAAAGACCTCCGACTGAATTGTCGTTCGAAAGAGGCCGGCCACTGTTTCTGATCTGGGATTGGAGGATGAGTCAACGATCCGGTGGATCAACTCACGGAGGGTCAGGTAAGGAGGAATTACCTTATTTCTGTTTTAAGATCAGGGACTAAGTACAGAACTGTTTTTTTTGTCAGGTAGATTTGCATATGCAGATCACGGACAGAAAAAGGGGTTACTGTTTTTTGTCATAGATCAGGGAAACAGAATAGGTAGGCAGTTATTCTAGATAAACTGTGAAAAGGTATAGATTTGTGGTACCACGTGATAGAAAGGGTTATGTAACAATTTACAGCTTAGCTAAGACAGCAATGGGAAATCAGTGCACAAAAAGTTCCCGGGACACGCCCCTAACTGAAGACGCGAAGTATATGCAATTACAGCGTGCCGATAATGTTAAGTACTATACCAAATGGGTTGATAAGTATAAATTCGAGGGTAATTTAGATAAACTTGCACTTATGAAACTTGTAAAACAGTTAAAAATAGACGCTAAAGGTCAACTAAAAAAGTAAAGACAATTAGGAGTCCCTCAGGCGCATAGGTGGCTTGAGGAAGCAAATCGCAGGGAGCAGAGAATTAAAAATTCAAAGACAATGTTCTTAGACAAAGAAGACAATAACTTGGTAATAGCAACAGCCCCTCCTTCGCCCCCTCCGCTTCCGTTACCAGAATATGAAGCGAGTGGACGAGCTGATCCACCTCCGCTATATCCAGCTGTCCCTGCAAAAGCACAACCGTTTGTCAGGGATCCTATCGAGACCAGGTCTGGAACACGCGACTTGAGGAGGGAGATTGAATTAAATGAATTAAATAGAAAATCACAGGCTATGAGTGAAGAAGAGATATGTCCGCTCATAGAAGTACCAAATCCACAGGCAGGACAGGCAGGACAGGATCCGACTCTTTTAGTTTATAGACCGTGGACACCGGAAGATATACGGAAAGCCACGGAAGGTATTCCCCACCCAAAAGTGAATTTTAGAAAATTTTTAGAAGACTTACAGGGTATGAGATTAAGTTACCATTTAAATGGAGAGGAAGTAGAAAAAGTAGTTAGACAAATTGTGGGTCCAGATTGGCACATGATCAGTGGCGACTGGAATCCTCGTGACGCACAACTTAGACCACTCCCACATACTAATGCAGAACTGGATGGCAGAGTAAAAGGTCTGATAGACCGAATCTCTGAAAAGTGGAAGCCTAGGGCTGATTGGACTTGCATTAATCAATGCATTCAACAGGAAGGTGAAACAGTTGATAGATATTATGCTAGACTGTTAGAGTGTTTTAATAATCACTGCGGAATGCAGATACCAGAAAATAAGACACAAGACTCCTCATATGAACAACAGTTAAAGAATGCATTCTTGAAGGGTAGTATAACTCCCATTAGTAGCTTTATTACAAAGCATATGGTAGATCATCGAACAAGTAGATTACAGCCATTACTTGAATATGCTAGACATGCAGAAAGACATTTTAATAGTAAAAAGAAAAAGAAAACTCAAGTATTTTCGGCAGAAGATGGGTCAGAAGTATTTGTAGTACAAACTGGGAAAAAGGGTAAGAAAAATACCCAGGGAAATAAACAATCTGACAAACGATCAGAAGATTTCGAGGAAAGAAAGAAAAAGGGTGAATGTTTTAAGTGCGGGAAAAAAGGACATTTAGCGAGGGATTGCAGGCTAAACAAGAAGGTGACTACAGAAAATAAGGAAGATGAGGAATGACTATATGATAGTCAGGAATCATTGGAAGAGAGTAAGCAGGGAAAGGTAAGTGCAAATATGATAGCAGGAGTAGAGGATGTGACACAAGGGGTAGAGGGTGTATATGAATTTACAGACATAGAGGAAGATGAAATTTTAGACTTAGCTCTTTTGAGCTTAGAGCTTTACTTAGCAGACACAAAACCGGAAGTGACGCTTCTGGTAGAGGGGAGGGAAGTTACATTTTTGTGTGACTCAGGGGCTTCACGGACCCTGATACACCCTTCCAAGTTACCGGAAGATACAGAATCACCAGATTATATACTAGTGAAAGCAGCCAATGGACAGCTGTATCGGGAGCCACTCTCCCATGATATAACAATAGCAGACCCCATTTCAGGAATGACCCAGAAAAGTAAAATTGTAGTTTCTGCAAAATGCCCAGTAAATCTTTTGGGTAGAGATTTGATGCAGATATTTGGCATAGCCGTAGTTCCAACCATGCAGGGTATGGAAGCACAACGACAAATGGATACTTTTGTAGTGCGACCGGAGGGTGAAACATATTATTGGTACAGCCAGGACTTAGTTACGACTGGTCCAGGGGCAGTAACTGAAGAACTGATGAACGTAGCCATCAGCAAGTCCCCCTCCCTCGACATTGACAGACAGCATTTGTTGCATTGTACTCTACATTACTGTAATAGACCAGGACCTGATAAAGATTATGAACAAGAATTGTTTCAGAACCATGCAAACAGGCTAGTATTGCGAAATTTGTACTGGGATGCAGAGGGGAACAGTGAAGCAAGCTGTTCATTGCCCCAGGAGTTTTTAGCACTTTACAAATCTAATCGACTGCCACATGTTAGTTTAACTAAGAACAAAATTTTGAAATGGGCAGACTTAGGTGAAAAAGTCACAAGGTGGGAAAAGCAGACAGAATTAGAGCTCTCCGAACAAGGAGTACAGAAACAGAAACTGAATTGGATTACGCAGACATACCCAGCTGTGCACTCACAGGCTAGTGAGAATAGCTGAGTATTACTCTTATTGGAAGAAGAGGAAAAAGCCTTGCGGGACATACCAGACATTCTCTGGTCAGCAGGGAAATCAGATGTAGGACTTATACGAACAGCAGGACCAGTTACCATAACGCCAAAGTCAGCATTTAGACCCCAGAAAAGACAGTATCCCTTGAGAAAGGATGCAGAGGTAGGAATTAAGCCTATCATAGCAGCCTTACTTAAGGAAGGAGTCTTAATAGAATCACCTGATTCACCATGTAATACACCTTTATTTCCTGTCAGGAAAGCAAATGGGGAATGGCGTATGGTCCAAGACTTACAAGCTGTGAATAATGCAGTTATACCCAGGGCACCAATGGTGCCAGATCCGCACACCTTACTGAATGATTTAAAGCCTCAGCAAAAGTATTTTTCTGTGGTAGATATTAGTAATGCATTTTTCTCAATACCGATACACCCTGACAGCCAATATTGGTTTGCATTTACATTTCAGGGAAAGCGGTACACATATACAAGATTACCACAGGGATATTGTGAAAGTCCAACAATATTTGCACAGGAAATGGCAAGCAACCTGGCGGGATTTATCCCACCGAAAGGTAGTCAGATTTTACTTTATGTAGACGACATTCTGCTGGCAGCCCCCACCCAGCAAGAATGCAAAGAGGACACAATAGCTTTATTACAATTTTTAGCTACTCAAGGTCACAAAGTAAACAAAGACAAGCTACAGCTTTGGAGAAAACAAGTTAAGTACTTGGGATATGTAATATCCAAAGAAGGTAGAATATTAGATGAAGACAGAAAAACAGCAATTTTACAAGCACCTAGACCAACTACTAAGAAGGAAATGATGTCCTTCCTGGGAACTACTAATTTCTGTCGGAGTTGGATACCGAACTATGCTTTGGAATCTGCTCCACTAGCCAATTTAATATTTAAAAAGCCGATGGCAGCACAGGATTTATTACAATGGACACCTGAAGCAGAAGCAGCTTTCTGTAAGCTGAAACAACTGATAGCATCATCCTTAGTTCTAGGATTACCAAACTATCACAAGCAATTTATTCAAACTGTAGATTGTAAGCAAGGTTATATGACATCAGTATTGACACAGCAACATGGGGACAAACAACGCCCCATAGCTTACTATTCATCACAGTTAGACCCAGTGGCGCGATCCCTGCCCCACTGTGTACAAGCAGTAGTTGCAGCTGTAATGGCAGTGCAGGCTTCAGCCTCAGTAGTGCTATTCCACCCTCTCACATTGAGAGGGCCTCATGCAGTCGCAATTATTTGACTGCAAGAAAAAGTAGCATATCTTTCTCCAGCTAGGCATCTTTCCTGTATGACCATACTGTTGAGCCAACCTCATATGGCAATTGAACGATGCACAACTTTGAATCCGTCAACTTTGCTTCCAAGCCCTGCAGATGGCAAACCACAGTGCTGCCTGCAGGAGATTGAGCAAAAGACATTACCTAGACAAGACATTACGGATGTTCCCTTGGATGATGCCGAGGTGACATGCTATGTGGACGGCTCATGCAGGAGGGGTCCTACAGGACAGAACCTAGTGAGGTATGCAGTATTTTCTGATACTGAAACTTTAGAAGCAAAATCTTTACCACACAACTTATCTGCACAAGCGGCAGAATTGATTGCCTTAACAAGGGCATGTACCTTAGCAAAAGGTAAGAAAGTGAACATTTTTACTGACAGTCAGTATGCTTTTTCTACTGTACATGTTTTTGCGCAACAGTGGAAAAATAGAGGAATGATAACATCTACTGGTAAACCGATCAATCATGCGCAACTTATTTTAGACTTGTTAGATTCAATTCAGTTACCTCAAAAAGTAACTATTTGCAAATGCGTAGCTCATACGAAACAACAGGACAGAATTTCAAAAGGTAATGCACGGGCTGATACAGCTGAAAAGCAGGCAGCCTCAGCCACAGAAACTTCTCTTTTGAGTGAAGAATTACAACCCTCTGAGATTTTAGATTTAGAAATGTTAAAAACAATGCAGACACTTACTACAAATATTGAAAAACAGAAGTGGATAAAACGAGGAGCAATCCTCGAAAAGGGACTGTACATCTCCAAGGAAAAGAAACCAATTTTGCCATCTAATTTGTTTAGATATGCAGCATTGTTGAGCCATGGGCAGAGCCATGTGTCAACAGGGGGGATGGTGCAGTTAGTGAATCGAGTATTTACAACCTATGGATTTACCAATTATACAAAAAATTTTTGTGCAGCATGCCATGTTTGTAACAAGCATCATGCACAAGGGGCGTTGAAGCCTAAGCAAGGGAATTTTCCTACACCACCATATCCATTCCATATTATTTGTATGGATTTCATAGAATTGAATAAATGTGAAAATAAGAAGTAATGCCTTGTTATTATAGACATGTTTTCCAAATGGGTAGAAGCGTTTCCATCTAAAAATCCAGATGCAGCTACTGTTGCAAAGGTCCTTGTTAAAGAAATTATACCCAGATTTGGTATACCGGAAAAGATTTATAGTGATAACAGGACACATTTTGTGAACCAAACGATTCAGCAACTTAGTCGCTATTTTGGGATATCGTTAAAAAACCACTGCGCTTATCACCCCCATCTGCAGGGCTAGTAGAGAGGCATAATGGGGTGTTGAAGAACAAACTTAGGAAGTTGATAGCAGAGACACAGAAAAACTGGGTGCACTGTTTGCCTTTAGCACTGTTGAGTATGAGAACTGTTCCAAATGCGAAGGGATTAACTCCTTTTGAAACTTTGTTTGGGAGGGCATATTATACACCTCAGTGGAAACCTCTCATGTCTACAGAGCAGGAGGCTGACAGTTCACTTGCAGGGTATATGAGGCGATTTTTGAATAACAAACATTTGCAGTTAAATTCTGTTTCAGATAAAGAGCAACCGAAATTGGAAGCATCAGTAGCCCCAGGCACCTGGGTCTGGGTGAAGATTGTGAAGCGAAAGAATTGGAGTCCTCCGAAGTGAGAAGGTCCGTACCAAGTACTACTGTCGACACCCACTGCAGTCAAGATCGCAGAGCAAGCTTCCTGGATTCATTTGACGCACTGTAAACTGGTTAAAAACTTTGAACTGGACAAAAAGTTTGTTACTGTTGCACAACAAGAACAAAATGGCAAGGTACAGAGTGAGTAGAGACATTGAGCAACCTCAGAAAACTTGTATGATCATTTTTATTGCAATATTAATCACACTGTTCTTTTTGTTGTGGCCATTCCTTTTTCCTGCCACAAAGGTTGAACTGATTAGACGTAATGAACCAAACATAGACTGGCATCCGAACTTTAACACTTATCAGGCAATTACACGTGTGTACGCAGAGACTTTTAATGTTTCGAACTGCTGAGTCTGTACGGCCATACCAACAGCATACGGGGGTTTATTAATGACTGTTATCCCCCTAGGGGTCAATGAGACCTGGGAAAATCTGTTTTTTGACACAGCTGCTATTAAAGCACAAGATAAAGTAGCGCTGTATTTGCCTGTGACACAAAAAGGAATTGTATGTTTCTATAAAAATTATACCATCCAAGTGGGATGGAGCAAATGTAATGTTACATTACAGTATAAATGTTATAGAAAACCAAATTATTTGAGTGGATCTTGTAGTACAGATTATGACTCATTTTTGAAATCTATGCATAAGACTCTTGATCAGGTGCAACGCAATCCTGTACTTTTCAAACAGTTATCTGTAATAGATAGGAAAATGTTTCATGCAGGGCAGTCATTTCGTAACAAAGTAATAACTAAGGTAGAAGACTGTTATTTTGTGTGTGGTAAAAAAGCATATAAATGGTTACCTGAGAATTGGTCTGGCAGTTGGTTTTTGGGGTACCTGGTTCCGGCCATCCGACACACTGCAGTTTTGCCTCAGGGAAGTATTCGAAATACTCGAGACGTAACCAAAAAGACTGTTAAGAAACCTGAGAATCCAGTGGGACGAATTGAAGCAGGGTGGAAAGACCATCGTGATGTGGGAACCAAACTTGTGCACATGGACTTGAGTGATGCTGTTATATCCTGGGCAGGTATATCACCTATGTATGGCGGAGTTAAATCAATATGGGAGCTGCGAAAACTGTCCAAACTTCTCGAAGTAATGAGTAATGCAACTTTTTCTGCCCTTGAACTGATAACTGATGAACTGAATGCCATGAGAACTGTAGTGCTCCAAAACCGAATGGCTCTTGACTTCACCCTAGCGGCGAGAGGTGGGACTTGCTCTTTAATCAAAGAAGAATGCTGTGCGTTTATTCCTGACCATCAGCATGAGATTAACGATCATCTCGAGGTGATTCAGCAAGTGTTGGCCATGACCAAGCCAGGCCCAAACCCTCTGACAGACTTATTCCAGAATGACTTTGGGGGGTGGGGCTCCATTTTTATGAACATATTGATTGCTATTGGGGTAGGATTACTCCTAATAGGAGTTTGTATTTGTTGTGGAATCCCCTGCATGAAGAGATTAATTAAAGAATTCATAGATATATCTGTATCTGAAACTATGTATCAAAGTACTGAATTTGAAGAGCTGCTAGAATGCGAAACACTTTCATAAAAGTTTAAACTGAATGACTTTCTTAACTGCAAATCCTGAATGGAAGAGGTTAGGAAAAGAAGCAAGCTGTTTATTCTTTTTTGAAAATAGAATAAAAAAGTATTAACAGGAGAGAAATGTTAGAAAAATATGTATTAATGTGTGTATGCTTAATGCCAAATTAATAATCAAGTATTTTAATACGCTTTTCATTCTATTTTTCATGCACTGTGTTTTATACAAATTGAGTTTCATATGAGACTGAAAAAGATGCTTTTTGAAAACTGCAGTATGCTTTCTGAAACTTGCAAGTTGCCCTCTGACCTAGTAACTGCTAGCACAGCAATATTCTTGTTTATGCCTTGTGGAAATGTACTTGAGAAGCAGGTGTTTATCTGCTAGGTCAGAAGTGAATGAATGAACAATGCCTTATATTATAAATGTAATGATTCTAGACAAACAGCTTTGTCCAGAGGATGGGAACCTTTGCAGCTGTAGTAATTTAGAGATAAAGTAGACAAAGGATTATTAGAGAAATGAACTGCTAGCATTGTGCTTGATTTAGCCGTAGTTTATCTTGAATGTAACATAACAAGTATCTAACTGAGAGTAACCAAGGCCATGCTGTTTTCCTCAGGAAGTTTCACATAAAAATTGTTAAATCAGCAGAAATTCATGGGAAAGATGGTCAGCAGATGATGATGAAAAGGTGGTAATCTGTTACGTCAGCATGGTAGGACAGGATTAATTTGAGAATGTATAAAAATGAAAGTATTTCCTGTTTCTGGTTAGACAAACTCTGTATTAGCACGTTTTTGTCTCCTTGCTGCAAGATTAAAGTGCCTTAGCCTGAACCTACCATGTTTTGATCATTTTTAAAGTATATTTTTCCTTTGATACATAATTTCTTGTCATCTGACTCTTTCCCAGGTGAAACCTCTACTGCTGGAATTTATCAGTATTTAGCATCTCCCTGTAAATATACATAGACCTCAGATCTTTGGCAGATGCTGGAAGTCATAAAATAATGGCATTCCTTCATATTTCAAAACTAGTAATTAGTTCACTCTGAAGACAATACAGGAAACTTCTCAGCACAGACATTGTGTCTCTAGCTCATTGAAAACTGAAAGATACTATCTCTTATTGCGTAGTCATAAAATAATTTAATTTTAGCTATTTTTCTGAAGTTAACATCCTGTATTCCAGTTTTCACTATTAAAATATATACATTTAAACAGCTACAAAAGTGCATGTACATTTCTGTTCTCTTCCAGCAGGACACACTGTGGTTGCATTTTAATCACAAGCACTTTATAAACTACCTTTTGTAACACATCTGTACAGACCAGTTTGATATACACATGACATACAGTTCTGATACATTTGTAATACAAGTATTTTATATAGATCATGCCGATATTCATAAATTATATATAATACAGAGGATAATATCTACAGCGTGTCTGCAAGCCACTCAGGCAGTTATCTTGATTCCCATATGTGGCACATCTATGAACTACACCAATGTTTTGTAAAGGGTTACTTCCCCTATGAGCTTCTTTTTGGAAGTGCTGGATATATATGACATCCAACTCTGTCTGATGATACCTATCAGAAATAAAAAATGAAACAGACCAGGGGTACAACTATGCCCAATAGTAAACACTGAAAATTCTTAGTATGTGTTTGGACTGCTGAAGGCATGCTTACGCTGTCTGAATTTATCCAGTGATGCTCTGTGGTATGACCCTGGCACATGTGCAAAAGTATTTTCAGCATATGCAATGTTATACAATAACACACTTAGGGGATAGGTACAGCAGGCTGGCCACTTGCAGGAGTAACAGTTTCCAGCACACCAGGCAATGGCAATGGAGACTGAGTCAGTAGAATGGTCAGCAGTTTGGGATGATCATGTCAGATAGGGGGTTGCAATATGTCTTGCTCACAGCTTCAAAATATAGTAGGACAAGGTAAACCAGATACACTATAGTGAAAGTGAGGCATACAAAACTGACACCAGGCTGTACTTACCCATGCACAGGGTGGCCACTCTGTGCATTAGACATAGGCAACCAAAGTAGCAATTTACAAAGGACAGGGCACAGTTATAATCATTTGCACATGGGGGGGGGGGGAGTAAATGTGTGGATGTCTTTCACAGGGAAATGTGTGAGTGCTGAGGACAATTTTCAGAACTAGTGCTTTTGTGCATATGGTTTTCCAGGAGGGGGGTGCTTAACATAAAAGGCTTTGTGATGGGCCACTGTTAGTGGAAGACAGAGTGGTGTGTGTGTGTGTGTGTGTGTGTGTGTGTGTGTGTGTGTGTGTGTGTGTGTGTGTGTGTGTGTGTGTGTGTGTGTACTGTACTGTGGGCTGTGGTGGTGTGAGTGTGTGTTTGTTGGGACACAGCTTCCGCAGTAGCTGCAGCACTGTGGTTTGATGTGCTGGACAGGCTCAAGGCATGCATGGTAGAGATCTGAGCATAGCATGCACACACCCACTTATAACAGCTGGCTCTACCAGGAGTTGCACTGGATCTACCATGACCCTGGCTAAATGCTGCATGCTGCATGACTGTGAGCGATGTCTGATATGAGATGTGCTACTGATATCATGACTATAACCATAGGGATGTCCTTCCCTGGGTGTAGACACTTCCACAATAGATGTAGCCATAGAAGTGCTAGCACTGGGGTGAATGATGCAAGTCATCCACACCCATGATCTTTACCATCTGTGGAGGAAGCTTCACTGTTGGTGCCTCACATCTGGCAGACAGGCTTGAGAAGACCTGGCATGTTCTAATATGTGATCTGAATCTATCAAAACTATCACATATATGGGATAGGCACTCCTTTAAGTCATCTCACACATCCTGCATCACCCTCTCTAACTCTGCCATGGCTGTAGTGGTACAAGCCTACCTCATTGATGGCAATGCACATACTCTGGGTTGCAGCCATTGATACTCCAATCTCAGCAGGAAGGCGGTAACTATTTTCCACAGAGCACCAGTATGCATCCCCCTGTGTATACTTACCTGCCCTTCGGGTCTACAGGCAGATCTTGACATGTATCCATTAGGGTGTACCATATGTCCCTGCCTGCTAGTGTACCCAGTAACCTAACCTTGCAGTGTGTATCTCCTGGTGGTGTCTGTATGCAGAGAGGCTGTGTACATGCTCTATGTAGGAGATGCAGTGGCCACATTCCCTGTGTCCAACACACAGATGCTGTACTCCCTGACTGTGCCAGCTCATCCTCACCATCATCATCATCATCATCAGAGGTTGCATATCCCCAAGTGTCATGCAGTGAAAATTCCAAAGTGCTAGTGCCAGATAAAGAATCACCTCTGGATACTCCAAAGCACAATATTTTGTATACATAAAAGTGAGGTCTACAAAGTGCCATTTTAAAGCAAGATATTTAAACTGTATATCTTGTGCAAATGGTGTGCGGGGGAATCTCTGATATTCCTGTATACTACAGGTCAGCCAACTTTAACAAGTTGGACTAAGGATTCAAGAGGACTTACAGGTACGTTTACAGAGAAAAATGTCTGTATACTTAGAGCATCTCCCTCTCTCAGCTGTTTATGCTAACAGACTTGGTAAATTGAGAAGTGTGCTTGTTGTTCTTTCGAGTATAGTTGAACCCACGAAATAAAACTCCAGTTCCTGGTGCAGGATAAATGATATACGGTGCAGTTCGAACAGGAAAATACTTTTATTGAATAACAATACAATTCATTTGGTTAAGTGCTTTCATCTGTTCGTATACAGACTTCCTCAGAACCAAATAACACAACTCTGACACAGATTATATATCCAGTTTGGCGCCAAAAATATTTAAAAACCTTAAAGAAACATTTAGTTGATTCTAGTGTTCCACGCATAAAACTAACTAATACATTTGATCTCAGTGCTTGTAAAATATTTGATCTCAGTGCTTATAAAATATATGAATATATGTTAAAAATAATTAAATGAATACACATTTGTGAATTATAAAGTATGCAATGAATGCACATGAGAAATTTATAACAATATCTACACAATAATGATTTAAAAATATAAATATATAAATATATAAATAATAAATGTATAATATATCATATTAAGTTAAAAAATGTATATAACAAATTGAACATATACCTCCGATGAACGAAAAAGAAACCAAAAACTCACTGGTTGGATTCAAGACGCTCTCCACAAGATGCTGGAATATTTTTCCTTTTATTTACTGATAGACTTGAAGTGCGTTCAGTATCATGCACTTTTTAGCAAGTGAATACTCAACTTCTTCAGAATGCATTCTGAAGAAGTTGAGTATTCACTTGCTAAAAAGTGCATGATACTGAACGCACTTCAAGTCTATCAGTAAATAAAAGGAAAAATATTCCAGCATCTTGTGGAGAGCGTCTTGAACATATATACAAATTACTACTGAACAATGCCATAACGTACATAATTTATTCAAGAATTAAGAAAGGTTTTATACTAATACTATCATTAATGCCTGGGAAGCTTGTGGCATCTGTGTATATCTGCCACTTACTTTCCATCATAGCTAAATACACTTTCCAATTGCCCCCACATACACTACTATCAATTTGTTCTATAATAGAGAATTTAAAATTATGTTGATACCCTTCACTGAATATATGTTTATACAAAGCATTCTTCATATCTTTTGTCTGAATCTTATAATAATGTTCATATATTCGTTTTTTAATTTTCCTCTCCGTCTTTCCTATATAGAATGCTGGGCATGCAACACACTTTACAAGATATGCTACTTGTTTAGTATTGCAATTTCCTGCCTTGCTTGCATATATTCAGTGAAGGGTATTAACATAATTTTGAATTCTCCATTATAGAACAAATTGATAGTAGTGTATGTGGGGGCAATTGGAAAGTGTATTTAGCTATGATGGAAAGTAAGTGGCAGATATACACAGATGCCACAAGCTTCCCAGGTATTAATGATAGTATTAGTATAAAACCTTTCTTAATTCTTGAATAAATTATGTACGTTATGGCATTGTTCAGTAGTAATTTGTATATATGTTCAATTTGTTATATACATTTTTTAACTTAATATGATATATTATACATTTATTATTTATATATTTATATATTTATATTTTTAAATCATTATTGTGTAGATATTGTTATAAATTTCTCATGTGCATTCATTGTATACTTTATAATTCACAAATGTGTATTAATTTAATTATTTTTAACATATATATTTTATAAGCACTGAGATCAAATATTTTACAAGCACTGAGATCAAATGTATTAGTTAGTTGTATGCGTGGAACACTAGAATCAACTAAATGTTTCTTTAAGGTTTTTAAATATTTTTGGCGCCAAACTGGATATATAATCTGTGTCAGAGTTGTGTTATTTGATTCTGAGGAAGTCTGTATACGAGCAGATGAAAGCGCTTAACCAAATGAATTGTATTGTTATTCAATAAAAGTATTTTCCTGTTCGAGCTGCACCATATATCATTTATCCTGCACCAGGAACTGGAGTTTTATTTCGTGGGTTCAACAGTCATTTTGTTCATTCGAGTATAGTACCTATCATAGTAAAAATATATATCCTTTCATTTTTTATTGTATCTGTACTTCCCTGTTCCGCACAATCTTTGAAGATATCAATTATATTAAATGTATTTATTTATTTATTTATTTATTTATCTTTTGTTGACTGGGGTTTTCCCACTAAGCTAGTTGCCTCTTTTCAGGAGAGACCCAAGGTGCTACTTGTGCTACTAATGGGGAAATTTGGTCAGGCCATCAAGAAACAAGGTTTTGCTTAATAATCAAAAAAGGGGGAATTAAACAAGGTAAAAAAGTGGTTGGGGAAAATGAAAGGTGGTTGAGTCATGCAAATTGTGTAGTTTAGTGTTTAAATATGTTAATATGCTTTAAAGAAAATAAAGAACTCCAGCTCTTTTTTCAGTTTTGTGCCTCAGGATCTTTTACATCCACCTGAGCTACCATCAACTCTAGCAGATGGAGCCTCGGTTTAGTGTCTCATCCACGTAACAGCACCATTAAGAGTGCAGCACCTCCTACTGCAGCACTGCAGAGGCAGCAAAAATTCGCACCTGACCTACAAAACAAATTTTGCCCCACTTTCCCCACCTCCATCCTGATCATTCGTCAGGTTTTCATCTTATGTTCTGCCTTCTGCTTGCTTCCCCTTTTCAACTCTCCCCTTTACTCCCATTTCCATCCTTTAATCTAGTCGAAACATAGATGAACACATTTGAATCATGGCCCTTTAAGGCTTCCAAATCATTTCTTCTTCTTGTTGCTGCTGTGCATGTATGAGCACGCTAAACATCATCAAGGCACATGCACAAGGGGGTAAGCACTGCTACGGCTCGCGTTGTCCTCCTACCACAGCTGAGTACTACCTGCTGTTCCCACAGACCGTGCTGCATCCGTGAACAGCGCATTTAATAAGTTCACCTCCTCACACAGATTTTCATCGCTACCCATCCATACTCATTTAGCCTCTACAGTAAATGGAGGACAGCTGGTCGTGATCATGCTTGCACTCTCTCTTATCTTGGGCTTGTTTGTTAGGATACTGACAAGTACTGCCACAACAAAAATAATGTGCAAAAACAATAAATAAATTGAGCAATTAAACAAATAAAAAGGAGTAAATTAATGATACTATTTCTTAAGAGAAATATATACACAGTTTACATTTTCATCTATTATGAGCCAGTAGAGGTCAATAAGGTTTGGCTATATGAGCTTATAGAAATAGTAAATGATTTAAATTATTACTTTGAAGGTTTCATTAAATCTGAGTACACAAATGATGCTAAAATAGCCTTAAATATAAACGTTGAGAGTGCAGCGTGCTGTGTAACTAACTTAAAAACTAGTCAGTCCTAAGAACATTTGCATGTACTTGCATTTGCTTATACTAAATTGTAGTTCTGTATGTTTTGCCCAGTTTGTAACTTCTAATAAAAATGAAAGGATACACATTTTTACTATGACAGGTACTACACTTGAAGAAACAACAAAACAACAAACACACTTCTCAGTTTACCAAGGGTGTTAGCATAAACAACTTAGAGGGAAAGATACTGTAGGTATGCAGACCTCTTTCTCTGTAAGAGTACCTGTAAGTTCTCTTGACCCCTTACTCCAACTTGTTTGATCTTTAGTAGACATGAACACCGTCAGCCCAGACAAAATGTCATAACTAATGATACACATATTAAAAGAAGTATCATAACCACACATAACATTTTTAACATGTTGTTTATTAAGAGAGCTGCCTCTATAGAGTGGAAAGGATCACTGGGTTTCCCCATTTTCAAAGAGGAAGTAAGTACTGAGGTTCATAATTACAGGCCTATTCACCCAACATCGATCTTGGATAAAAGTTTTAAGTAAGTGTTTATTAAATTTGTTGATAAATTTTAAAATATGTACCCCATTTACAGATAAAAAACATCAGTGATTCCTAAAAGAACATTTAACCTTGTCCAACTTGTTGAGATTTTATGATATAGTGAGTAAGCCAATGACCAGGTAATAACAGTTATGGTCATTTTTCTGGACCATGCAAAAAAACCTGATGCACTCTCACATCAAGAAATTCTGAAGGCAATGAATCAGCATAATATAAACCCATACATTATGTGATGCCCATGCACTGGCCCAGTAATCAAGGAGCCTCAATCCTCACCACTAAAACCAGTGAGGGTCATGCACATTGGGAGGATGAATAGTACACACACAGTAAAGTACAATTTCTCTTAAGAGCACACATAGATCACAGTCAGTCTGGGGCTGCTTTCTCCCTCTCTCTCCAGATCCACAATAAGACTCCCCACTGGTACAACTATAGGGTTAAGATCTCAGCTGAGTGGTCAAGCCAAAATCTCTAGCACCCTCTCTGTCCAACCAGTGCTTTGTGTCCCTGCCCAAGTAGCTGACACACACACACACTTTGAGATTTGACTTATATACAAACACACAGATACTCCTGGGAAAGGCTGGTACAGGTTCTCCAGCTATGCCCCCTTCTGCCCAGACTATACGGTAGTACCACCTGCCAGCAACCACCCTAATCAGCTACTATAAAGTCCCTTACCAAAGGGTGTTGAATTCTACACTCAAATGTTACTATTATCC